>NW_026006155.1:204965-291065 GCF_001458135.2 Marmota marmota marmota | reverse complement strand
TTACAAATACTTTGGCACCTTTGCCTGCTCCCCAGGCTGTGCACCAGCCTTGAGGTTCTATTTGTTTTGCTTTGTTAATTTGAAATATTGAATGGCCAAAAGCAGCAAATTAAAAAGCACCAGACAGTTTCTTGATTTCTTCACCCTTCTAATTCCATGAGATACTTAGCTTTCCCTCAAACTAAAATAAAATGGAAGGAGGGGGACATTTGTCTTTACAATTCATGTTTCTTTGCCTGAAGTGACTAGAGTCATCAAAAGCCAGAGAATAACTGAAGGAGTGAAGCAAAACTCTAAATTTAATCCATTAGTGCTCAAGTTTAGATTTCTATCCAAGATTGTGATATTATCTATATAAAATGGAATTTTTCAAAGAAACATTTGAAAATTCAGTGAATCTTTCTCTGTTAATTTCACAGGTTGCTCAGAAGCAGAGACTTCAACTCCTATCTAAGCAAGCACTAATGAAGCACAAATACATTCAGCACTCAGGAGACCCATGGAGGACAGAAACTTCTGGATGCAGAATTGCAGTAGACCAAGAGTGGTGACTCACCAGCCAACCAGCTGCAAAATCAGAAACCATCAAAGGCCAAGGAAAGCTCTGCACTCAGTCCCTCCCAGAGTGAGAATGGCAGAATTATGGCACTTATATCACAGGAGGCTAAAGAGACTCAGCTCCTACTGGATCATAAAGGCACAAAGTTGGAAAATTGAATTCCAAATAAATCATGTCATTCAGTCACTATTAGTACATGATGAGGAATGTCTTTGACTATTGTTCTCTGGTTTTATAAGATGCTAACATAGCAAGTTGTGTGTGAAATGTATGGGAACCTGGCAACTATTCCAGAATTCTAAAGTCATCTCAATTTTATTTTTAAACACAAGTTGGTACTGATATTTTTGCCACTTTTTCTCCACAATATACAGATTTTTCATTTCCAAAATATAAAATGCCCTCCTAACACTGAAGCAGTAGCTCCTCCCCACCACACTGTCTTCTTGTAGCTCAGTTTATCTTTATGCAACAACTACCATGTTTGTGGTTTAAAGCTGGCCCAAGATGTTTACAGAAGTTTTAACTGTGGTCCACTCCCTTGAAGAACTCACAGAATAGTCACAGAGACATCAGCCAGTGACACAGAAGACCAGGGAATTCCATTGTCTATTCTAATATGTTACCTAGCAAGAATTCCTTCACCTTTTAATGTTATTGAGAATGGGATGCATCATGCGTTTGATAGGGTATCAACATTGCAATTGGAATCATTTTTTCTCAGTGGCACAAGGTAACAGTGGTGCATTGTTCATTGAGGGGATTTTAGCTTCCATGGAAGATGGGGATGGAAAGCTGAATTATTTCATCCTGATCCATGGGGGCACAAAGGACAAGGCTCGTTGAGGGGTGGGACTTGGGCCAGTGCCTCTCTGGTGCTTGGAAAGAAGAAGACATTTGCCCCCCTTCCCTCCACAATCATGGTGTCTAATCTGTTTTCTACCATCTTTTCCCTCCCAGATGCCCTGTCCTGCCTGGAACATTGCTGGACACAAGGTCTCTAGTACATGATTATCTTATACCTAGTCAGTATATTTCTTAATTATGAAGCTAATAACATCACTCATAGGTTAAAATACTCCAATGTCACCTTATCACCCTGAGGTTAAATTGGAAACTATAAGAAAACAAGACATCATGATCTAAAATCTGGCTAATTTTCCAGGCCTACCAGGTGCCACCTCAACACTGCCCAAACCCACTGCATATCCCCTCACTGTGCCCACAATTCACCACGCTCTCCCTCTTCCAAGATTTCCAATATGCCTGCCTAGGTTTCCTAACCCTTTCCCCCTGCTTTTTTCTGGGTAAAAGCTCAGCCAGCTTCTTGGACTTTTAACCCACACTACTGTGGCAGAGAGGACTTCCCACAGGTTTGTTCCCTCCACTGGGGCACATGGCTCCCCACCGCCAGGCTCAACCATGCACTGGTTCTCTCATGTGTGCATGTGAGTGGAGGAGTGGAAGGCTATTGTGCCCTGGCCTGGGTGCCTTGGGATCAGGGTGCCTTCCTGTGCTTCCTGCTCTGTTGGCTGGAAGCCAAGGGCTCCCAGGTACCAGGAGCAGAGCCATACCCTGGCACCACAAGGAAATAAGTCTGTTGACACTTGTGCTACTCTCTTGAGATCTGGGATTTCTTCATGTCAATACCTGCTCTTTCCTTAATAACAAGATAATGTATAACCTTATGATATCTTCAAGATAATCACAGTCTCAATTTGGAATTAAAAATAACATTGACTAGACATGACAAATCAATGTAAGGCAGTCTGCTGGATGGGATCCCAGAATAGAAAAAGGACATTAGGTAAAAATCTAAGGAAACCTGAATAAATTATGTACTTTGGCTAATAATAATGTGTCAATATTGGTCTGTTACTGTATTAAATGCAGCACAGACAAGCAAAATGTAAATAACAGGGGAAATTGCAGGGGAAGTGACTCTAATGGAATGGTTGAGTCTGATCAATTTTTTCATAAATCCCAAACTGTTTTAAAAATAAAGCCTATTAATATACAAATTTTCAGCTAATTTAGATGGATAAGTTCTAGAGATCCACTCTACTGGATCATGCCTGTAGTTAACAACAAAGAATCATTCACTTAGAAATTGTCAGGAGCATTGCTCTCCTGTTGAGTACCCTTCCAACACCCACACCTGCACAGGTGTACACACCACGCCACAGAGATATCTGCCCCCATCCACTCCTGGNCCCCCCCCCCCCCACCTTGAGCAGTTTTCCCCTGTCTCCAGGGTCCTGACCCCACAGTAGTCAGGGAAGCCATAGGTCTTACCTGATTGGCACTGATGCTCGATGGCTCATGGCTTGCTCTCGAAGGGCTTGGCGGGTATATGAAGGTGGCTCTCTAGTGGGCATTTCAATGATCATCCAAACAGCACAGCCTTGCTCAGAGAAGGCCACCTCTCCCACTTCCTGCTCCAATTCCTTTGGCATCTGTCCTTGCAGAAAAGGAGGACCTCACACTACTTGGGTCTTCTTGCCCCGGTTAGATCCCCATCAAGGCCAATATGTCCCCTATGGGTGCAGTGGTGGAATGCCTTATTCCACTGCCCCTCCAGTGCATCCACCCACTGTGTGGCCAACAAGGCCTTGCTATCTGCAGGGTGAATCCAGGTCAGGTGCCTGTGGCCACACCCACCTAAAGGGCAGATTCACCTGGAGCCCTGTGGGTGGCTCTGTCAGGTCACATCTTCCTCCCTACACTTGCTCCTTGTGTGGAGAGGATGGAGCTCACAGCACAGCTCTGCAGAAACACCGCCTGGGCTGCCCCCATTATCCCCAAAGTACCTGGGGCTCTGATGCATGACTATGCCCAGTGGAGTTGTCTTGGAGAAAACAGTTTGTAGTAAAAAGAGAAAGAGAGTGATCTCGATATTGAAGATACAAATACAAAGGAAATCCACCAAAATTAATTTTCTAGCCCTCTATGAAAAAGAGAGTCATACCTATATTCACGGAGACTCAGGACTCTGAGGCAGGATCACAATATCAAAGCCAGCATCAGCAATTTAGTGAGGCCCTAAGCAACTTAGCAAGACCCTGTCTTAAAATGAAAAATAAAAAGGGCTGGGGAGGGGGCTCAGTGGTTAAGCACCCTGGTATCAATCCCCAGTAAAGTCCAGTCATGAGAGGGGTATATTATGACAAATGCAGTTGAGGGGAAAAATAAAAAAATGTCCACACACTTCTGCAACTTTCAATGCTATATTCACTCAAATTACTTAATGCAATTTCATTCTATAGTTTCTTAATCAAGAAAATGACAATCCTTAATGCTAGGCACTGCAATAGACATAATAAACTCACAGCAAACAATTCTAGATTAATTCTAAGGACTACAAAACAAACTTAATAATGATAGGCTAATGACAAACATTCCCTCTGCATGCTACATTCAAAGGTCTTAAGTCTTAGGCTTTGAGTCCAGTAGGTGCACACTCAGATCATGGTGATCAGGTCCGGAACCAAGGCACACTTTTCCTGGCATGAAGTGGACAACTGGTTGATGAGGGGGTTATAGGGAGAAGCTGTGGCTTTTGTGAAGGCTCAGACAAGGTGGTAGAGTTTGAGAGTAGTGAGGATCATGCAGAGGCTCAGGGAATGATGACAAGTGATGAGATGGCAGGTCCTCATCAGGCTCTCTAGCTCGAGTTCATTCTTTTTTTGGCTGGCTGAATCCTGGTTCATTTACTCTATCATTTATACTAAATTTTGGGGTTTTTTGACCCTCACTTTCAATCCTAATCAGCTACCACCAGATTTCTCAGTGTCATCATTCACCCTGGGGTCAGAAACATCTGGTTTTGTGGTCTCCACCCTGATCTTTTCACCTTTTCCTCTTATCAGATGAGGACAGCCTGCCAGGGACTTCACTCTCTTTATCAGGGTGAGGGAAAGGAACTTGTTTGAGGCCATACTGGAGGGATCTATGGGTGTGCCTGGTGAGACTACAGGTTTTTAAAAATGGAGTTGCTTAGGCTCAGGCCTAAGGCCATCCTACTACCCCCCACCAAAAAAAAAAAAAAATATTACTAATCTACTTACCATAAAAACAAGTTTAACAGCAGCAAGCATAGCGGAAGAGGAGGGCAGTAGCCAGTCCCAGGACCTCCTTTACCTTACATTGTGGACTGAGGAGCAGGGCGGGCTACATTCCAAGTCCTTGCCCCTTGTCCAGAGGTTTTTGCAAATGCACAGCACATCTCCCATAGCTTCAGGCAGTGGGGAGGACACAGGCAGGTGTAAAGGGTTTGGCCTGAGCTGCTGAGTCCACTTATGAGCTCAGGTGGAACAGATGCCTCCTGGCCCCCAGAGGAGCCACCAGCACTGCCACTTCATTACCCCTGCCTCAATAGGAGGCACAATAGAAACAAATAATTCCTCCTATCTGATGGCACAGCTCAGTGGGCTGGCCACTGCACACACCTGAAACACCATGGGGCCACAAGGCCTCCTGCCATTCCCTCAGGCTCCCCTGTGAGCTTTGCTTTGTTATGCAAAAATACTTAACCAGAGAGCTGTCTTCTTAACATGTTTTAAAGGGCAAAATACCACATTTTTAACTACAGGCAGCTAGGGTGCAGATCTCTAGGTCTCACTCACCTGGCATACATGTGCCCATGTAGCATCGACCAACATCTTTTTCTCGCCCTCACCAATTTATTCTCAGCCTCTGTAAGTTTACATTTCTAGATTGCCCATGTAAGTGAGGTTGTGCCAGATTTCTCTGTGTCTGGCTTATGTAATTCAACACAATGTCCTCTAAGTCCACCCAAGTTGCTGAAAGTGCTGGCATCTCTTTCCTTTTGGGGGCTGAATAATATTCCACAGTACACCTGCCAATTTGCTTAGCCATCTATCCATCCACAGGACATTAAGATGGATTCTATTCCTTCTTATTGTGAAGGGTGCTGAAGAAAACCCATGAGTATAGATGTCTCTTCCGCATGCTGATTTCATTTCTTTTAAATATACACAGAAGAGGGCTTGCTGAGCCATATGGTTGTTCTATTTTTATTCTTCCAAGGAACCTCCATACTGCTCTCCATAGTATCTGCACATATTTGCACATTTGCAAATCCTCTGTGGGTAATGCTTCATGGGAATTGAGGAGGGGGAAGGCGGTGAGTCAGCCATACACTTCCACAAGAGGAGTTGTTAGGGGAATGGCCATGCGACCTTGGAGCCCACAGAAAATAAGCTCAGTGGCCTTGGAGAGTGCCACAGCCATGCACAAATTTTATGGAAGGTGAAGTTCACAGCAGAAGTACACAGCACAAGTGCTCTGGGAGACATCAGGCTGGAGGATTTGTGCTGGGTCTGCCCGTCTGCCTGAGGGTTTATAAGAGAGGCCTCATCAAGTTTCTGTTCTCCCCAGTGCTATCAGTCTAAAGCCCTGAAATGGTTTCCTGGTGACATCTGAAGAACCTGCCATCAGCTGGACACAGCACCTCCTCCTCCCACCTGCTGCTTCCCAGGCTGGCAGTGACCGCCTGCCCCATGTCCACGAGTCCTGCAGTGAACCTTCTGGCCACCTTGCAGCTGTATGCACTGCCATTTCTGCAGATCAATGCCTAAGAGGGACTGAGTCCAGAAGACCCAGCCCCTCCAATTTTACCCAGGATGCGATTAGAACACATCCAGGGCTGGATGACTCCCTGAGGAAAGTTCTGTTCTTCTGGCTCTAAACCCAGAGGGACATTAGGCTGGAGCTGCTTCCATGAGGGAAGAGCCTGTCTGACCATGGGACACACGTGGCAGAAGGCAAAAATGAAAGTGAAGATAAACTTTACCCTGATGAATCCCTGGATGCTACTGGGTCTGCAGTCCACTCTTCCCCTGAATACTTCAGCTACACAAAATATTACTCCTTATTGTTTGTCTAAACCTGTTTTAATTGGATTTTCTGTGATTTTCAAATGGAAGATAACAAACTGATACATTTCATAAACTCAGGACAATCTTTATTGTAATTTTTTTTTCTACTATGTAGACTAGCATCTCTCTCCCAGAAGAAGGAAGGGAGGAAGAAGAGGGAGAGTGAGTATTTGATGGAAGGTTCTATGTAGGGCATGATGTAATGTGGGACATGTTGAGTCAGAAAAGAGGAAACTTAGCTTGCTGGCTACTACCTGCTTCCCAGTCCTGGGGCCACAGGTGGCTAAGAGAGCACCTAGGGATTAGCCAGAAGGCATTGCCATGGATTGTGATGAATGGTACCACCTCTAGAATAGGCTCAGAACCCTTCTGCCCTCACGGACAGCTGTGTCTCCCATTACTTCCTGTAGGATGGGTGTAGATGTAAACGCTCTCCACCCTGCTGACCTTTACCCTGATTGGCTCCTGTACATTATATTAGCTGTATTTGTTTTCTCATTAAAGGAGATCTTGCTTTGACTGTTCTCCCTGGTGCGTCTGATTGTCCTCCGTCTTGGTTTGTCCCGGTCGGGGCATGCTCCCGACAATCTCTCCCACAGGTCAGGAGGGAAGTGGGGGGTAAAAACCCTGTCAGTTCTAGCTGAGCAGTCAGCCTGAGAAGGGAAGGGCAGACACTGATGATCTTACCATTGCCACAAAGAATGGCCGCCGGCACTCTGAGTGGGATCACTCATGAAATAAAAAGGGCTATTAGGCTCATTTGTCTCTCCCATGGCACTCTAATTAAATAACCACTTTTAAAAAACTTACTATTTTGAAAGAAAGTAGTTTAAGTAATTTTAGTTAGAGGGAAATCACATGGACCAGTGGTGTTTGATAAAACAGGCTGTGCCAAACTGATTTGCTGGAAACCCCTTTCTAAAACACCTAACATGCCTGAGATTCCATGCCTCAGACCTCACCTGTGGTCCAGGAAAAAGGGCTGCTGCCCCAGCATGGGGGACTCTCCAGCCACAAAGAGACTAAGCCTGAAGACAAGGTCCATGGTCACAACTTACCCCTGAAAACTGGGCTTTTTGAGGGTTTGGGCACACAGAAAAGCCACTGTAGGGCCACTGCCAGATCTTGCTTCTCCTAGGAAATGTACAGTAGCTGCAGGTGCAGAGACAAACTCCAAATCAAGCAAAAATATCTCAGTCCAAAGCTCCAGCCCCTCAGGTCCACAGAGGAAGCCCTGGTGGTCCTGGAAGACCCCGACCTTCTGTTCACAGAGGAGAAAGCAAAGAGCTCACAGGAGGGCAGAACTCTTAAAAAAAATCTGAAATGTTTGAGCATCATTTGCTTTTGAATAGGCCAATATTGAGAAATACAGATGTGGGAAGGAGAATAACAAAGTGATTCCTAAATATGAGCATATGCCACTTCCTATTAAAGTTTGAAACAAACTATAAATAAACAGAGAGAAGCAGGGAGGGGTGGGGCAGGAGGAGGGAGGAAAGGGGAGGCTCGAGGGCCTGAAGTTGGAGCAAATTACCACCCTTGCTTGTGGGATTATTGAAAAGGAAGCCCACTATTGTGTTTAACTCTGATATACTCATAACGAAAAAAATTTAAAATATTAAAAAAGCAAAATTCAAATTTCAAAGCAAAATCGAAAGCAGTGCCTTCCTTGATTTCCACCTGCATTTCTCACACATCTGCAAACCTAGAAGTGCCACAGCCACTGTGGCGGGTGCTAGGGGATACCTCAGAAGCCAACCCATGTGGCAGAGGTGTGCAGGAAAAGGAACCCCGAGAACATTGCTATGGATTGCTCTGGAAACTGCTGAGCTAAACACTAGGCCAGGCAGAGGTCCTGCATGCCAAAGGGCAGGAGGAAAGACAAAGGACAAGGCCACAATGCTTAGCGCCTGCAGACTTCAGTATGACCTTGCAACTCCCTGCCTTTGCCTTGTAACCAGGCTCTCCCAAGATTCTCAGTCACCTTTGGTCACCACTCGGTGCGGCTAGATACGGGAAGTTTTTATGAAAGCCTCAGGTAATCATTTCAGAATCCTAGATGCTCTTATGTTCCCATATGTGATTTTCTTGCAGGTAATCCTTGGGGTCCAGCCCCTGGGAGGCCATATCAACACCTTTGGCCAGCTTGGACACCTGTAAATGGCCATACTGGCAGCCTCTGCTCCCTGTGGCTGCTGGAAAAAAGCTGGAAACCCTGGGTGACTTAAAGACTCATCATTTGTGTCCTGGAAGCCAAAAGACTGAGACAGGTAACTAGGCCATGCTCTTGGGACACTTCCAGGTGCCATCCTGTGCCCTCCCAGCTCCAATGGTGCCTGCAGACCTTGAAGCCTTTCCCTCCCAGCTGCCTGCCTCTAGCCTCCACCTCTATACTCAAAGGGCCCTGTGTGTTCTTCTTCACCTGGCCAGTCCCTCATAAGAACATGGTCACCCTGCTGTATTGTGACATCACCTTGACTAACTGCAACAACCTGATTCCAAATCAGCTCATATCCTTTCCTCAGGGGAAGCATGTCAGCCTATCTTTAGGCAAAGATACAACCAGCTCTACCCTGACCCCCAGGGTCCACACCCAGACTCATCACCCTCAGAGTGTTGATTCGCTCCATCTCTGGGAGCTTCATGTGAGCCAGCAATGGGTGGGACATGGGTTGAACTCCTCCCTTCTGTAACCTGTGGACCTGACCAGCACGCCACCTACTGAGCTGCAGGCCCTGTCATGGCAGCCTGAATTTTGGGTGCCTCCTGGTTCTGCAGGCCTCACAGCCCTCACACTCCCCTGCAGTCCCCATTTAAAGGAGCAAGGGAAGGGCCATGTCATCAGAAGGGGACATGCATCATTTCTGCCCTCACCTCAGTTCAAGAAGAGTCCTGGTCCCAGTGGCAGCTATGAAGGAGCCAAGTATATTCCCCAGAAAGAGAAGGCAACAGTTAATGGCTGAGCATTAGCATGTGACCCATCAGCATTGACTTCTGGCCCTGACCTCCAGCAGAGGGCTCTGGATCCCCAGGAAAGGACAGGGCCTTAAAAGGGAAGGAACCTGGTCTCTGCAAAGCTGCCTCCCACCCAGCCTGTCCCAGCCGGCTGGCTGGCCCTGCTCTCCAAGTATCTGCCTCCTGCCCAGCCTCTCCCAGCAGGCTGACTGCCCCATTCCCCAAGGAGCTGCCTCCTGCCTAGCCTCTATCTGCAAGCTGGCTGCCCCTGGTTGAAGTGACAAACTGCACTACAATTAATTTCCATGGGCCATGGCCATCAAGACTTGAACATCATCCTTGGTTCCAGTCAGAAGGTTTTACCTGAGACTCCCAGACACCTGGCCTCTAGAAGCAACATTCTCTTTACAAAAGTCTGCTCCTGACTGCAAAAAGTAAAGGAAAAAAATAAAAATTAAAACCCTGGAATCATAAAACGTCTCATCATCCCCACCTCATGTCATTAAGGTATCTAAAGTTCCGGGCATCTCATTTTAGCCACAACATCCTCTAATATCTGTAAGACTGTTGGTACTAATTTATGAGAATTCTCAGGGAAATAGGTCCCAGAGGCAAGAGAAGAAACTACTAAACACCATCACTAACCAAAATTCTTACAAAATCTTGTGAACCCTCAGTCAAGATATGCAGCAAATCCATTTTATCATCTTACCGTATCAACTATCAAAACGTTTTCATATTTAAACACTTTCTTATTGAATAAACCCTTTTCTTTCTTCTTTATGGGCCATTTGCTTTATTGTGTATTAAGCCAACAAGATAAAAATTGATCTGACATTGATTCTAATATGTGATTGAATGTACATATCTGTGAGTTTAGAGAGAGTTTCTCTATCCCTGCAGCCAGAGTGCTTCCCACCTACCAGCTGTAGGAAAGGTTGTCAAAACAAGTTTAAAACAGATCCTTCCTGTGGAAAAAATTCCTAATTTAATTCTCATTTTAATCCAGAGTTTCCCCTACCACTTCCTCCAATGGCAGTAACTAAAATAAATATATTGAAAGATAGAAATATTGGCCACAAAAAAAAAGTTTTTAAAGAAAAATTGACCACACTGCTAATGGAGTTAATATTGTCATTTATAAGAATGGGTCCCAGCTAACCCAGAAAGCCACTACATCTGATTTTCTTAAACTCTCTGCTAACTGACCCATTCTATCGAGGGAGGCGGTAGTTTGGGTTTCTGTGCACAGCTGTTGAGGTACTGCATAAGTGGACTGTGTACTGTGGTGTCCTGCCATCCTGAACCACCTTCCAACTGAAGAGATGCAGCCTCTCTAGGATTAACCAGTTCTCAGAGGAAGTGCCTCAGGTTGGGAAATGCAGACTAACCCCCAGAGCTGGGCCTGCTCCCTCTGGCCACCTGACAGTGGTTCCATGCAGTCCCAGGACTCAGGCTCCTCCACCGTGTAATCCTGCCATCCCCTGGGCTACAAGCCAAGACCTGAATCCTCTTCATCTGGCTGAGGAAGACAGGCAGGCCTAAGGAGCAGGCTGAGGGATGGGCTGAGGGATGGGCTAGCAGTGGACACATCCCAGATGTCACCCAGACCCCAGTCTGTGGATGGTGACTAGCATCACCCATCCAAAGCTGAGGTGTGGTAGCCAAAAGGCCAGTCCTCACCACAGTGACATGAACTCTCCTTGAGCACCCTTGAGCCTAGAGAAGACAGTGCAAGAATAGCACTTGGGAAGGAGACTTGGAGACAGCCGGCTCATCCTAAGTTGTTGGAGTCGCAGCTGCCGCTGTCGCTGCTCCTGCTCCATGAGGAAGATGCTCGCGGCAGTCTCCCGAGTTTTGGCTGGCGCTGCCCAGAAGCCGGCAAGCAGAGTGCTCGTGGCATCCCGTAATTTTGCAAATGATGCTACATTTGAAATTAAGAAATGTGACCTTCACCGGCTGGAAGAGGGCCCTCCTGTCACGACAGTGCTCACCAGGGAGGATGGGCTCAAATACTATAGGATGATGCAGACTGTGCGCCGAATGGAGTTAAAGGCTCATCAGCTTTATAAACAGAAAATCATTCGTGGTTTTTGTCACTTGTGTGATGGTCAGGAAGCCTGCTGTGTGGGCCTGGAGGCTGGCATAAATCCCACGGACCACCTCATCACAGCCTACCGGGCTCATGGTTTCACCTTTACTCGAGGCCTTTCTGTCCGAGAAATTCTTGCAGAGCTAACAGGACGAAGAGGAGGCTGTGCTAAAGGGAAAGGAGGATCGATGCACATGTATGCCAAGAACTTCTATGGGGGCAATGGCATTGTGGGAGCTCAGGTGCCCCTGGGAGCTGGGATTGCTCTGGCCTGCAAGTACAATGGAAAAGATGAGGTCTGTTTGACTTTATATGGCGATGGTGCTGCTAACCAGGGTCAGATATTTGAAGCTTACAATATGGCAGCATTGTGGAAATTACCTTGTATTTTCATCTGTGAGAATAACCGATATGGAATGGGAACATCTGTTGAGAGAGCAGCAGCCAGCACTGATTACTACAAAAGAGGCGATTTTATTCCTGGGCTTAGGGTGGATGGAATGGATATCCTGTGTGTCCGAGAGGCAACAAGGTTTGCGGCTGCCTATTGTAGATCTGGGAAGGGTCCCATCCTGATGGAGCTGCAGACTTACCGTTATCATGGACACAGTATGAGTGACCCTGGAGTCAGTTACCGCACACGAGAAGAAATTCAGGAAGTAAGAAGTAAGAGTGACCCTATAATGCTTCTTAAGGATAGAATGGTGAACAGCAATCTTGCCAGTGTTGAAGAATTAAAGGAAATTGATGTTGAAGTAAGGAAAGAAATTGAGGACGCTGCCCAGTTTGCCACAGCTGATCCTGAGCCACCTTTGGAGGAACTAGGCTACCACATCTACAGCAGCGATCCACCCTTTGAAGTGCGTGGTGCCAACCAGTGGATCAAGTTTAAGTCAGTCAGTTAATGGGAGACGTGTGTAATGATGGGCTATTTGTCAGCAACTATAAGGAACAGCGTTGTCAACTTTAATAAATAGCATGTAAATTAAATTGAAGGGAGAGTAAGTGCATGCAGTTTTGTATATTGTTGTGTTAGAAGATGTTGAACGCTTGAGTGTTTTGTGATTATTGTATTACCTATTTCAGATCTACAAGTCTAATAGAGTTTAACCTTCTCCCAAATAGTTGTTTGTCTGGTCACTAGAAGGAAGAACACTTCCTTGTGTACCTGTTCCAACCCTGCCACCTGTTTTGGCTATGCCCTGAGAAGACGCAATTCTGGCATTGCACAGCTAAAGCCATCATTTCTTCATATTTTTTTTTATTATTATAACCAGGCAACAGGTGAAAGGCCAAACAACTAGTTTTCTCCATTTACACATCAGTGGTTACAGTCCTATCACATTTAGGTTCTATACTAGTTAATAATGCTTACCCTACAACACCTGTCTCATTTTAAACTACCATTGTATTTAAAATAACAGAATGCTGAGTCTCTTTTTCTGAGATTCTCCTAATACTCTAGGATATCAAAACTAAAGCTTACTATTCACATTACATACAGTTCTATATAATCTTTAAAACATTCATAAATAATAGGTTTTAAAAAATGACACAAAAAATGACAAACTTCACCAGATTCTTGAATTAATTGAACACATCTTTTTCTTGTGTAAACTGAGCAGAATTTGTGTATACATGTACAGAAGAAGCTTTAACCACAAGCAGGAGGATATGTGCTCACTGTGTCCTCCCGGCTTAGCTGAGTGTGATTAAGCCTAGTCCTCTGTCGCTGAGGACTCCTGAGCCTGCCTTCTGTAGTGGGAGACTGCGTGCCACAGATGACAGAGGACACCACCACTGTGGAACAAAGGAGTTACCATAAGAAAGGCAAAGTTCCAACTGACAACCCCAAAACTAATCTAAGATTGGCCATCTACTCTTACAAATGCAGTCCCATTTTAATTTAGATAATGAACAAAACCAAAAATATATTCTCTTCCTGTGTGAATATAATCCTTGACTGCCAGCAGTGCTAGGACATGGTATTAGAAGTGTGCACAGGAGCGCTGATGAATTGGTGTAGAGGTGGCTATTTTAAATGACATGGGAACAAGACCACGGGAGGGGTTGGGTCTAGTGCACTGGTACCTCATGCCCAGCCCAAACCTGCCAAGATTTTGGAGGGAGAAGAGGTAGTATGTTTTCAAAGACACTGGAAAGGGAATGAATTTCAAAGAGGGGAAGTTACCAGCACTATTGCCTACTTTAATGTATTTACCCAGAAAAGGTTCTAATAAGCCGTTTTGAAGCTCTTACCGTAGTCTAAGGCATCGTAAGTCTTCCTTAGTGATATCGTTAAGAATATCAGAAAGTGTATAATTTTCTTCAACAATCTGAAACAAAGATCAAATACATAAGAAATAAGCAGCTTTTAACAATATCATAGGAATAGTTTTTGGTTATAAATTTACCTTTTCAATTGTATTTGCATCTGTTCCTTGCAGTTGTAGCCAGTCCATAAGCTCTTTATCTGTTCCCTGCCTAGGAGGGGGTGCTAGGTTCTTTGTCATACCTGTAACAATTAGAAATTTGTTTCATTGTATATTAATTGTAACCATAAAACTCTTAAAAAGTAACTATCCATGATATAAAATGTGGTATGAAAAAAAAAAAAGAATAGCACTTGGCTCTGCATCTGGCTTGTGGTGTGATGGGGTGTGTGAATTGGATTGGAAGATACTCTAAGGAGCCTACCATTATTTTCATTCTGTCATTATCTTGGGAACCTGTGTGTGAGCCACTGTCTCTAATTCAGAACCAAAAGTGGGGTGAAATTCCTTTTCCTGATAGGAAACCAGGTACAAAACTGCTCAGTATTATTTTTGGAGACACACTGATAAGAAACCCTATTATGCAAAAAGCTCTGAACACAAAAAGGAGCTTTCTGTTTCCCACAGCTCCTGACCATCCCTGTGGTGTCAGGCTGAAAGCACCCCTCTGTAAGAATGGAGAAAATCAAAGCATTTGACTCTGAGGCCTCAGGGACTCTGGAGGGAAAAGAACATCCATCCCCTCCTTCAGCTCTCAAAGGAGGAGAAGGCAATACAGAGGTTATGAATGTCCAGAGCTATTGGCAGAAACAGATTTGGAAAAAAAAAATTGATCATCAGCTTTGATGTATTATCTTCAATGCAGCCGATGGCGGCTATTAGATAAAGATGCCAGGCACAGCAGCCGAGCAGTGACCCTGTGCTCTTAACCAGTTTGGCTGGTTAAGCTTTCATGGATTAAAAAACTTTTAATAATGTCTGCTGAGATGTTTTTCTTTCCCAGAGCAATTCAGGTATAAAAATCATTGTACAGCCATTATCCAAAGGCTACTACAGAAAGATAATGAGCTTGGCTTTCTATAGTTGGAAGAAAGTGATAGATCATGCCCCAGTCAACAATACAGTGTTGTTCAATGACCAGCAGAATTCGCCATGTCCACCTAGGTGCCAGGACCCTCAGACACATACTGTTGCCTGCCAGCTCATGCAGAGATAGGTTTTCCTTTGTGACACTCAGCAATGTCTCAAAGAAAAACAGCCAAGGGCTGCCAGGGTGAAGGAGGTGAGAGGGTTTCCCTGATTCCAGTGGAAAGCAGAGGTGTCACGCCTCCATGTAAATGGGAACTAAAAACCCCAAGGCACACACAGTGCTGCTTGCCCTGGGGACTCCTCAGAGCATGGGGACCCTAGTGGAGAAAGAAGGTGCCTTCCACATGGCCACCTGTCCATGTTGCCTCTTTCCTGGACCTAAATGCTCAAAGTAGGTACTGCTGTGTGCTCTCCCAAGATCTCAACCTGTGCTGGGAACTTGCAAGAAATAGCCCAGCCCTCTCTGCCAATGGACCCCTCACCATGGACACAGTGTACCTCCAGCTGCACTCGCCTTCCTCCCACAGTCCCTTCTCAGCCTCCCCAGCCTGGGTTTGTCCCTCTCTCCTCTGCTCAACATCATGTTCCCATTCTTTCTCACTGATAGGTATCCAACTCTGAATCATAAGTCTATTGAAAGTGTCCCTTACAGATGGTGCAATTGTGTGACCAGGCCTGGGACCATCAGCATGTTCTGCTCCCCACCCCAGGAGCCACTCACTGCATCTGGAGTGCACACAACCAGCAAAGCCAGGGACACATTCCCTAGCAAATTGGAGCCTATAAGGGGTCCCCCATTGGAGAAGAACCTGATGTCATGGCAGAGACACGGGACAGTCTTCTGTAACCCACACCCTTTTACAGGTGGGGACAGTGTGACAGCACAAGAAATGGCATGCCATTGTGGAGGATGATATGGGAGTGGCAGAAAAGAAAAGAGCATCACATGACTAATATGCAGGTGCAGGGGTAGTGACTAAAAGGTGTCATTTGACTCTGATTTTGCTGGGCTTTGAGATAGGGCCTGTGATCTTGGGAGGCTCTGGGCAATAGTCCGTGCATCTGAATTTTGGACAGCTCCTGTCCCCACACTAATGACAGTTTTTACTTCAAGACTAGAAGCAACATTTCATGCATGGTGTCATCTTCATGAAAACAGAAAAACACCAACATGGCATGGCTTTCCAGCATGAGTCCTGCTCCAGGCAAGGTAATCATGTGCTAAGGTGGATGTTCCAGGAAATCTCCATCCATCTGCCATACAGAGGTGGCCCCACAGTGGTCTGGCCATGAGCACTGGAGGTAGGGATGAGAGGCACAGAGAAAGATGCTTCTAGCCCTGCATCTGTGGAGAGCCTGGCTTCTCACACTCGGTACAGCTCACTCCTTCAGCCCAGGAGACAAGCCTGTTCCCTCTGATAAACATCCAACTCAGTTTAAGCTGACCCCTACCTCATATACATTTCCTATGGTCCTAAAGCCAGATTCATTCAGTCAATGAAGCTGAGACCAGAGCTGAAATGGTCCTGATCCTGTCACAGGCAGGAGCTTGGTTGTTGCCTGTCCCCCAGGATCCCTATGTTGAAGGTTTAGCTCTCAGGATGTCCCTAGGGAGCTGCAACACAGAGGGCTCTGCAGGTGATAGAGGCCCAGGCTTGCCCTAATTAAAACAGAGCAAAGCCCAAACAAAGAAAGTGCCCTTTATACAGAAAACACTTTTATAAAGTTATAAATTTTTATAAAGGTTTAGGATTAGGGGTTGGGGTTGGGGTTAGGGTTAGGGAATCATATGCTCAGCTCCTAGCTGCAGTCAGTGCCTTCTTCCTTAAGTAAATGCTTCTTGAGGTACCTGGTGCTGCAGTCGTCGGGGCTAGTAAGACTTGATGAGCCCCTGGTGGCAGCGCCTGCATCCGGATCTTGCCGCCACCCCTCCCTCCTACTCCTTTGGCTCCCGAGGCCACGGTGGAGCCTCGGTGGCTTCTGCTCCAGGTGGGAGAGGCAGAGGCAGTGGCCTTAGGGCCTCCCCCGCCCGCCTGTCCCAAAAGTCAGTCGCACAGCTGCCCAGACAGTAAGGCACAGACTCACAGAGAACCGCGAGGTCGCGAGCAGAAACTGAGGATGCGCACGTGCTGGCGGCGGGGGAAGCAGGGGGGGAGGGTTCAGCCTAGCATCCGGCTCCAGAACAGCAGCTCCACCGACCCCGCTCTTTTTGTCACAGTCTCCATGGAGATTTCTCACAGAGAACAGCTTGAGCTGCTCCCGAGCTGCTGAGGCCTAACCACCGGCTAGCTGAGAAGCCTCTTCCATCGCCCTGACTGTCGCTGCCGAAGTTGAAGCCCGGGCTCCGCCCACACACCCCTCCCCTCTGTGCACAGGGCCCGCCCAGCCATCTTCATCCTCCCTGAAGTCACCGCTGTTGCGCCCATTGCCACTATTTAGGTCGCCTCCGCCATCGCGAGCCAGAGAGAACCAGCACTCCTCAGTGCCTGACTTGTGTGCATCATCACGATGCCACGGGGTGGGGGGAGGCCGGGAGGAAGGAAGGCTGGTGGAGCCCTGCTCTTGCTGCAGGGTCTGCTGGGAAATGTAGTTGAACACCTGGTCGCGGACACGGGGAAGGAGTGGTGCCCACCTGGCAGAGGCAAAAAGCCAGGGCAGCGCGGCTGCTGTTGGCTGTAAAGGAGATCCTAGAGAGAGGTTGGGCTTGAGCACAGTGTCCTCCTCCCACTCTGCTTCTCCCCATCATGGTTCAGCTGGCAGAAGGTGCATGTGAAACCAAAGACAGGAGCTGTTGATGCTTTATTATGATGAAAAAAAAAAAAAAAGCAAACCTGGGGTTGAATAAACACTGTCCATGAACCTTAGGCCAAAAGCAGAACTGGAAAATACATGCAGCTTACCAGTGTTTCTTCAGACACAAGGGCTTTCCTTCCACTCTCACAGGGCTGGAATTCTAGCTTCCCCGCTCTGCTTATTGGACTTTGGAAGGACGCAAAACCTTCTGGGCCTTGGCTTTCTCCTCTTTAAGGGGAAACCTTAAAATCCACCTTATAAAACCACAGTGAGGAGTAAATGTGATCATCTGTGTACAGCACTGGGTGTATTTACTGTTATGCAAGAAGCACAGTAAATGGTTGCAGTTATAACCTATGTACTTAGCCAATATTATGGGTATTTCTTGGAAGCATAACAATATGTAAAGGGACAACAATACAGTAGTCCTGCATTCATGTAACTGGTTCACTGAAAGCTGTACCAGACAAGAAATAAGAGGAGGAAATCCGCAATGAACCTGGACCCAGTTGGTTTTGTTTTTTGTTTTTAGCTAAAACAAATAGTTTATTGGGAGACCACTCAGCTCATGAAAATGCTATTACTACTACAGTATTTTTTCACCAAGAAACTTTTATTTTTTCCCGTATGGCATGGTAACCGTCTGACAATCATAAATCAGCAAATAGAGAAGCTGCTGGCCTCATTCAGCAGCCTCCTTTGGTCTCTGCGCCTCCCCTGATCTGACAGTAGTTTTATGTGTTTACTTTGTATAGACAAAAATAAAGCATGTGCTATGATATCTATTTTGTTGAGAGTAGTTTTAGATCTCCTTGTGCTCTCACATATCATGTGATAATTATTATCAAACATTTAATTAGATAGAAAAATAATGTTAAAGTAGTGAGGTTCACATTCTACTATGCACAATCACAACTGGAGAAACAATAAATATGAATGCAGGGTGCAGATTCTAAAAAAAATGCTTCTTGACACAAGTTGACTGGCTCAGTTGGGTTGGCATTGAAAGAAAAAAAGAAAGTATCAAAATGGTATATTTCCTGTTTTGTGCACCTTACTATAGCAAGAAGTACACAATGACCTTTTTTTTATGTTAAGTGTAAAATGTCCAGTGCAGAAGGACAAACACCACAGGTTCTCATTCATTTAGAAAGCAATAAGTAAATATAGTAGAACAGAATGGAATAGTGATAACAAGAAAATGGGAAGAGTAGAAATGGACAGATTGAAAGAGTTCATTGAGGAGCACAAAGACTAGAATGGAGGAATCACTCCTCCTACTTCTATGGCACAGTTAGGTAACTAATATTGAAAATAACCTAAAATGTGTTTCAAAATAAAATTTACACCTGGCAGAAGGCACATGCCTGTAATCCCACTGACTTCAAAGATTGAGGCAGGAAGATCATGAGTTCAAAATCAGTCTCAGCAATCCTGTCTCTAATTAAAATAACAAAAGAAGGCTGGAGGTGTGGCTCAGTGGCTAAGTACCACTGAGTTCTAACCACAGCACCAATAAATTAATATATAAATAAATTTACAATATATTAAGATAATTAACATTTAAAGAGATGAAAATACTTTTAATATAATTTGAATACTACTACTGTTTACTGAATTATCATAATGTACCCCATAAAATGCATATATAAAATATATATTAAAAGTTACCAGTAACTTCATACACAGATGTGAAAAAGTTCTCTAAAATAAATAGAATTTTATGTGTCATGATTCTAAAGTTGTCAACATATAATTTGTATACTTTCTAGAAATTTTAAAGCATTTTAGTGTATTTGGTTCAATCTTTTTACTTTTTTTTTCTTTTTTTTTTTTTTTTGGCCCATGAATCATACCCAGTGGTGATTAACCATCGAGCCACACCCCCAATCATGTATTTATTTATTTATTTATTGAAACAGCGTCTCAGTTGCTTAGGCTCTTGCTAAGTTGTTAGAGAATGGGCTCAAAATTTTGATTCTCCTGCCTCAATCTTCCAAGTAGCTGAGATTACAGGTTTGTGCTACATAGCAATTTATCTAAAGAAGGAGGAGAAGTTCTTGCTATGGATTCAATTAAGATTCAGTCTATGCTGCCCACTCTTTCAAGAATATGTTGCCTTATGTATCAACAGTTTCGTCATTCTCTGGGTGATACGCTTCACAAGAGATCAAAATGTATAATCTAAATAATAGAGAAACATGGAAAATATCTGGTCTTAATAATTCATGCCATAAAAATATGGATTTGTAGTATTATTTTAATAAGGAAAAGGAAAAATATTAAAGTTGCATTTCTAGATAATTGTCAGTATTTTACATCACTGAATATATCAAACGATGTACTGTGGGAAAAGTTGAAATATCATATATACCTTAGATTCTACTGCCTCATAATATTATTTCTTTTGTGTGGTAATTTTGAATTTAAAATTATGACCTAATGTACAACTGAAAATTAAGAACCAGTTCAGGTAACTTATAGAAAGGCTGTAGATGTATACCTTCTAAATGATGAAATAATCAAAATACACAATAATAATTCATCAATTAATGATCACATCCAACTAGTTGAAATGGATGCTTTGCCACAGCAGTTCCAGTGGATGACAAGTATATAAGAAGACATGAAAATACCATTCACAAAATAAGCTCTTGAAAGAGCATGAAAACATCACAAAATAAGCTCTAGAAAGAGCGTGAAAACATCTGAAAATATTCCAAACAGCACCTGTCAAATGAGAAATGAAATTATAATTTATAGTAGATTTCTGTAGCCAATAATAAATGGCACATGCTCACACAAAACACAATAGTAACAAATACTGATTTGTTGTGGAGCCCAGAAATTCTCTTTGATTGTTTCTTGGATGCCAATACAGTCTTCTGGGAAAGAAGCATTGTATTTTTTATCCTTAATAAAGTTACCATATGATCCAGTGATCATACTTCCACATTTTACACACATTATTTGTAAACTGATACCTACAGAAATGGTGTATATGCTACCAAATATTGATCCTTCTCCCTGATGCCAATTTAATATGGAGGACATGGCTTTGAGAAAAAGGCAAAGCAGGTATATTATTGCTTTGCTAGTAAAGGAGGAGCACAGGGGACTCCTGTTCCAGAAGCTGTGATGCTGCTCATCACTGGGAATAGGAGTGTGTGTGTGTGTGTGTGTGTGTGTGTAGTGGGGATTAAACTCAGAGGCACTCAATCACTGAATCACATTCCCAGTTGTATTTTGAATTTTTATTAAGAGATAGAGTCTCATTTAATTTCCTAGCAACTTGTTTTTGCTGAGGCTGGCTTTGAACTCACAATCCTCCTGCCTCATCTTTTAAGCTACTGGAATTATAAGCATGAGGCCCTATTCCTGACAGAAAAAAAAGGATTTTTTTTTTCAAAATAAGGGATTCAAAGACTACCTGCCAGGTACTCCCTGTAACAAAATTGTGATTCACTTGTTAATTTGGAAGAAAGCTATTCCTTAGATCTTCTGGTGCCATCTTTGAAGTTTGAATTACTTGGTTCCTCTGGTGGGTGTGTTATCTAAGCTGTCTGAAAAGGCAATGGGAAAAGGCAATCTAGTTTCTAGCCCCCAAGTTATGAAACAGGAAAGAGAGATACTAATAAAAAAAGACAAGAAATGTATGCAGACATAGATAAACAGTATGTTATTCAAATCAAAAGGTTTCATGTAGCAAAGTAAACATGAAACAGGCAAAAAGACAATCTCTAAAATGTGTGGGAGATATTTACAAACTACATATAACACAATGGTTAATATCCAAAAGAAAGTACTCTTAGAATTCTACAGAAATGCATAAATAACCGAGTTATTTATGATCTGAAGAGATTACTTCCACAGGGAAGATGTAAAGAAAGCAAAAAAGCAATGTTGATGCCCTGTATCAGCAAATACTCAGGGATATGCACCTAAAAAACACGAGGGATGTGTTAATCAAACTTGATTAATGAATCTATACTGTCACAGAGGTAGGTGGGAGCTAAGCATGGGGAATGACTAGGGCACCTCAGCCCCACCTACATTCTTTCTTTGAGGGGAAACTAAGCCATTTAAGGGCTAAAGAGAAGAAGATGGATGACCACAAGGGGAAATCAAGAGCATGAAGGAAAGGACAGGTCAATAGTCCAAGGGATGAACCTCAAGTTAACTTGTTGCTACTTAACATATCATGAACACTGTGGATTCCCCCCCACCTAAATGCTTTATCTGGGCTTTGAGGAAAAATTTACTCATGGGCACTAGAGAAGAAATGATGTCAAATTTAGCTGTGGATACAAGTGCCAAGAAATGTCAGGTACACCCAGGTAAGAATGGGGAGTACTAGTGCCACACAATAAAAGCAAACTCCACTTTATATGTCGGTGGGGCCTTGAGATATTTTGTAGCTCAGCCCACTCTGCTCTTCCAGGGTATATACTTTTACTTTCAGTAAACCTCTGCTTTGCCTTCCAATCTCTTGTAACTTCTTCAATTCTTTGTTAAGAATGTAAAAACCCTAGACAAAGAACTTTCTGGTGACACTCTGCCCATGTGTGGTAGTAATAAATCCTCATTGCAGCCCACAAACATATACAAATATATTTTGTCAATAAAAAAACAAATAATAAAACCTAGAGTGATATACAATCTCATATGCATTAGGGGGGTTATCAAAGAATAAATGAAAACCAATAATGAAGCTTAATAAAGCAGATATGGGGAATTGTAATAATTGTATAATGTTGGTGGAAATATAAAATAGAGAAGCCTAACCCTTTCAGAATATATGTTCACAAGTGAATTGAAATCAAGATTTATAAAAAAATATTAGGCATTCCAGATTCATGACAGCATTACCCCCCATAGCCAAGATGTAAAGATACCTAACATTCATGGATGGAAGACTAATGAGCATGTAGCAAATTATTCAGACTTTAAAAATAATGTAACACCGGAATTTATGACAGGAAAAGGTATGGGAGCTCATTAACCAAGAAAAAATATTGAGCAAGAGAAGAACACAGTTTAGAAGATCCACCCATAATGAAGTTTCTAAAAGAGTCAAACACAGAAAATCAGAGCAGGATACAGATCTGGTTACTAGAGGCTGGTGCAGAAGGGACACTGGACAATGTGTATAACTATAATATGTTTAGTTCTAAAAAAAATATGTATATCATTAGGTCTAGAGTTGTCAATGTTTTAGCACTTAAAAGTTTGGTAAGAGGGTGTATTTCATGGCTAGTATTTTTTTTTAAGAGAGAGAGAGAGAGACTGATGCTAGCTGCATGGGTATTCAACCTATATAATCACACATGGCTCTATGCTCAGAGGGGCCTTATGCAATTATTAATTTCATCTTTGTGCTTATGTTTTATTGGTGAAGTCAAACAGGAAGTGGGATGACATGCATAATATGTACATGGAAATGTACCTGCTGCCATTCTTTGTACCCTTTTGTATATAGCATTCATGATCCTCTGGAAAGGTTCTGATAACATGTTTAGGTTGATCCTGGGCTCTTGCGTTAAAAAGCACACTTTGCTTACTTCAATTCTCTTTCAATAAAATTGTGATTTTTGTTAATAAATTTATCCTCGAACTTGGATTTTATCATTATCCCCATAACAAAACCAGACAACTCACAAAAGAGTTACAATTCAATACTCCTGATGAGAATAGATGCAACACTTCTCAACAAAATACAAGCAAATTGAAACTAACCGCACATAAAACATATTATACACCCTGACTAATGGAATTGACCATAAGAATGCAAGGATGGTTACACATAAAGAAATCATTAATGTAAAGTTTTATATCAACAGAATGAAAGATAAAAACCATTGGAATAATAATAATAGATATTCAATACCACTCAACATTTCTTCATAATAAAACCTCTTAAAACAGATAAAGAACAATGAAAAATGCTGCCTACCTAAGAAAAACACATAGTCAACATCATACTGGGAATATATTGAATGGAAAAATTCTGAAATCATTTTCTCTAAGACCAGAAATAAGACCAAGGTGTCTGGTTTTAACCACTCTTATTCAGTGTACCATTGGAATTTCTACTCAGAGCAGTAAGAGACAGAAAAAATGGCATCTACATAGGAAAAAAAGAAACTGAATCATCCCTGTTTACATAATGTGTATTTTTATGTAGAAAATGTTGAAGACACCAGGGACAGCTGACCATCTGTTTGCACATAGACAGGGAGGAAGCAGCTAATTCTGTGGCTTTCTGGGGCTGTGTGCACAGCTGGGTCACCCTGCACTGAGCATCAACTATCAAACTGAGGCAGAGCCAACTGACACTACTTGGACTTAAATAACATCTTGTTTCTAGATTAACTGTAGTACAATTTGAACATGGGCTTCATGCTCAGGTTTGCTTGTCTATTAGGTAGAAGTAGTGAGTTCCCAAAGAACAGAGGTTTATTGTTTTTTGCTTTCTTGTTTGTTTGGGGAAGGAGTGCATAAACTACTCAGCATTTAGTGCTTAAATAATATGAACATAAGCAATGTACTCAGGTTTCCACATATAAATAAGATTAGAATATACTTACATTACACAAACTAGACTGTACATCAAAAAGTGTCTCAGTCTGGGGTTGAAGCACACTGGTAGAGTGCTTTCCTCACATGGATTTGAAACTCAGCACATAAAAATAAATAAGGTAGAGGTATTGTGTCCATCCACAACTAAAATATATATTTAAAAATCTCTCTAGAGAAAAGGTCATTACATAATGTTAATAGAATTCACTAACCATTGTTTAACTGTGAAAGCCTACATTAAATGGAAGAAAGATATCAAAATAATAACCTAATTTACACCTCAAGAAATTTTAAAAAGAAGAGGCAAATGAACCCAATTTTATCCAAAGGAAGAAAATAGTAAAGATTAGAGTAGAGATAAACAACACAGGTAGCAGAAAAACTGAAAAAGAAAAGAACAAAGCCAAAAATTGACTCTAAAAATGTCAACAAAATTTATGAAATTATACCTAAGCACACTGTAACAAAAAGACAGATGCAAATAAACTAAAATCAGAAATGAATATAAAGACATTGCCTAGAAACATATAAATTACCAAAATTGCCTTTTAGAAAAAATAGTAAATTTGAGCAAGAATCTGTAGTACACACTTGTAGTTGCAACAACTCAGGAAACTAAGACAAGATGAAGGCAAGTTTCAGGCCATCTTTGACAGCTTATTGATGAGATCTTGTCTCAACATTAAAAACTAAAATGGCTTGTATGAAGCTCAGTGGTAAATGATCCTGATCATAATATCCAATGTGCCCTAAATTATATGAGAAGAAGATATTAAAAAAATTGAAAAAAATATGTAAGAATTGTAAAAATCAAAGAAATTTTCAATAACTTTCTAAAAAAGAAAGAGTCCAATACTGTATGGGTTTACTGGTAAAGTCTATTAAACTTTAGAAGAATTAATATCAATGCTTCTCAAATTCTTACAAATGAAAATTAGTAAGGTATATTTTCTAATTGATACCATAAAGCAGAATTATGCTGATACCAAAGCAAAAAAAAAAAGATAATATAATTATATATTTGTCAAAACCCATAAAATATTCAAAACCAAGAATAATGTGAACTATGGAATTTTTGGAATAAATATTTTCCAAAAGGAATTATCCTATTAATGCAATGATCATACAATATTAGAAAAATCAATAAATGTAATGTACCAAATTAACATAGAAAAATATCAACAATTATTTCAATTGATACGGAAAAGATATTTGAAAAGACTTGTTAATAACTACTTTTAAAAATCTCAGAAAACTAGATAAATAAAGGACCTTTTCAACATAATAAAGCATATTTATAAAAAACCCACACCTGACATCTTCCTGAGTGATGATAAACTAAAACTTTTCCCCATACAAGAAATTGGATAGGTATAACCTCTTTCCCTTCTTCTACACAACATTGTATGGAAAATTCTAGGTAGATCAATTAGGCAAGAAAAAGAAATAGAGGAGACATTCAAATTCAATAGGGAGAAGTAAAACTACCCCTGTTTGCAGGTGACATGATCCCATACATAGAATATCCCAAAGAATCTGAGTGAAAAAAAATACCACTCCCAGATCCTATATAATGAACTCAGCAAAATTATAGATTATAAAATAAATACTAAAAAGATCATCTCTTATATAACCATAACCAGTAATGAACAAATCAATATAAATTTTTAATAATTTTATTTGCATTTGCATGTAAAAATAAAATGCATAGGAATAAATTTAACCAAAGAGAACTAAGATCTGTTTTCTAAGACTATTAACCACCCCCCAAAAAAATATCCAAGGTTTCTTGCTTTATACAATTAGAGCTGCACACAAAAAATGTTTTTATCCAGGTGGGGCTTATTTATCTTTGTCTGATGATGGAAAAATTAGGGGTTTTTTCTTTGTTTGTTTGTTTTGTTTTGTTTTCCTCTGAGGACACCATCTCAAATTACTCCAAGACAGGTACTGTCAGACTGCAGATGCATCACCAACACTACCAGTCTACTGAGACATCAGCTAAATCTGTATGTTCCATGTTACCTCACTTTGGAAGCCTCAGCTCCAAATATGAGTGGAAGATAAGGAAAAGGAGGCTTCTAGTTAGGAGATGTAAGAAGGAATCGTAAAACCTACCTCTTACTACATCATAACCAGGACACAGGTATTTGTTTTTAATGTGCTACACTACTTCCTTCAATATTAGCAGAGTTATTATTTACATAAAATTTCATTGTTTTTTAATTATTGTAATTTATAATATTATAAGTATTATTATCTTACATGAGTGTTTTTTAAAGTATATAAATTCTTGAAGAATAATAATTTAACATCCAGGTATTTTTACCTTTACATAAATTTCTAGATCTTTAATGTTTCAAATCCTTTTTTGGAAATTTGTACTCTCAAAGATACACCTACTAAAATATAATATTCTACATAATATTATATCATTTTTACTACTAACTTCACATAAAATATGTAGTATACTTACATAAAGCTAATAAAATTTTATTGTTTTGAAATGTTCCAAGAAAGATTATATCACAATTACTTTGTCTTTCTCTCCATACAACATTTATATATCTATATATGTATATCTATCTATCTAAATTTATATATATATATATATATATATATATATATATATATCTTTCTCTCAATACAACATTTATATATCTATGTGTGTGTGTGTGTGTGTGTGTGTATATATATATATAAATTTATTCACCTTTATGCTTTTTTAAAAAAATGTCCCAAGGCAAGGGAATATGACACAGGCCAGTAATTTTAGTCACTCTGGATAGTAAAGCAGGATAATTAGAAGTTTGAGACCAGTCTCAAAACTTAGCCAGCCTCTAAGAAACATAGTGAGAATTTGCATCAAAATAGAAAATAAAAAGAGGCTAACACATGGTCCTAATCTAGAGGATCTTCAGATTAGAAATATGTTTTACATATGAATATATCATGAAAATAAAGAAAGCAACAAGGTAGAGGTAATTTTAGAGTCCTAAGGTGAGAACAACAATGAAAATTGTGTTAGTAAGTACTCTCAGTTACATGCAACAAATAAATAATAAAAGACTCCAAGTTGTTAGAATATTAAAGTTTGTGGGAGAATACTGGAAGGATTTAAAGTAGCACGCAGAAGCAGAAAAAATAGTATAGGGACTAAGGTCATTCAGTGTACATCAGGGACTAGGAAGGGAACTCAGTGATCACCAGAACTCTGTTGTAGGAAAATGGATGAAACCATCACGTTAAGTGAAATAAGTCAAACTCAAAAGTTTAAGGGTCATATGTTTTCTCTCATATATAGAAACTAGAGGGGAAAAAGTAAAACAAAGGTTGGAGTGGATCTCTTAACAATCTAAGGAAGATCAGTAGAGGAAAGGTACCAAAGGGTGAGAGGGAGGGATGAAAGAGGGAAGTGCTAGGGAGGGATTCTGGCAAAATTGCATTGTTATGTTTGTGTGCTTGTAGGACTATGTCACAACAAATCCCACAAACATGTACAATTAAAATGTAGCAATAAAAATATGGAAAGAAATAAAGGAAAATATTTGGTGATTCAAATAAATAAATAAATAAATAAATAAAAATTTAAAAAGGAATTGAGAATGGAGCTCTTAGGCAAATAACCCCAAAATTAAATCTCAGGTACAAAAACAAATTATTAAAACCCAGGGATGTGGAGAAGTAGATAGTAAATTATGAGAATAAATTTAAATTTATAACCAAATAAATCATATTATTTTTCTGTGCTGTGGCAGAATGACATTAATATAGAAAACTACAGACATGTCTTTCCACAGTTCATACCTTCATATACATAAGAAAACATATTTTTATGACACTTGAAAAACAACTGGAATTTCCATCTTCTTTTAGCTGTTCTTTTGTTTTAGAGTAATTTATTACTAATGTATTATCATGGGGAAAAGATATAAATTTAATACCATGATTTTGCATACCTTACAACACTTTAAATAGTAAGTGTATTGTTCTTATATAACATTACTAAAATCTTTAGAAATCAAAACACAAATTCTTTTGCTAAAATATCACCGACTATTTTGTAATAAATATGAACAATTTATAATAGAGAAAACAGTATTTTTTTTCATTTTTTCTTCTCAGGTTTCTCTTCCTTTCAAATGTCAAATAAAGATGTTCTCAATTATAAACCTTCTTCACAGGGCTTGGATTGTGGCTCCAAGGGAGAGCACTCGACTCACATGCATAAGGCACTGGGTTCAATCCTCAGCACCACATAAAGATTTAAAAAATGAAGATATTGTGTCCACCTATAACTAAAATATAAATTTAATTCTTTTTTTTAAAAACCTCCTTTGCAAAAATATTATTCAAGTACAATTCCAAGTCCTCATGAAATAACCACAGACTTCATATTTGGGTGTTCATATAAGGTAAGACAAGAATCTCCTTCAGGAAATAGTGTGAATTTGAAGAAATAGTAAATGGTAACTGGATTATAGTAATGAGAGATGTTTCTCAGGGAGAGTTTCCATGAAGGAGACTCAGTGGCTCAGTGGCTGTCCCTGAGCACTCATGTGTCTTTCAGCACCTCAGTGAATACGTATTAAAGTGTGTCTGTGGGAGTGAATATTGTAGCATCATCCAAAAAACAGCCACCAGTATGAGATGACTTCTAGGTTTTCTAAACCTTACTCATGGTGGACATCCCCTTATCATCCTCGGTCTTGTATATGCTAACAGCACTATAAAAATTTGAAACTTGACAGGTCCTTCTACCAAAGTCTGAATTATGTATTTCCATTGAATCAAAAGTGCAATTGCATTTACAGAGTGTGGTCAAGTTATTTGCATCAGCTATCTACTCAGAGGCAAGTGAACTGATGAGTTTCTTGGTTAAAGTTCTATTTTGTTGATTTCTACACAAACATCCTGAGTTTCCCCATTTGGGTTTTAAACACACCTTCACCTGGTATTAATGACAGCAAACCTTCTAATTTTTTATGTCCTAATTCTGCAGCACTCTTTGCTGTTTTCTTACTTCAGAAAACACACAAACATCCTTGGTAGTAGCTCAATACCAAAAAAATAATATTAACTCACTTATCATTAGATACAGCTTCAAATTCAACACTGAAAACTTAACTTAAATATCAATGTCTCCTGATCTTCATCCTGCTCAGGTGGTACTTTTCTTTTTTTTCACATAGGGATTCTGGGGCTTCCTGGGGTTGAGACCACTGTATTTCTCTGTATTTCTTTCTATAGCTTTGCCCTGGCTTATGAATTTTTGTCAAGAATAGAGACTCTTAATATCTCTGCCTTCTTGGGGCTGGGGATATGGCTCAAGTGGTGGCACGCTGGCCTGGCATGCATGCGGCCCGGGTTGGATCCTTGGCACCACATACAAACAAAGATGTTGTGTCTGCCGAAAACTAAAAATAGATATTAAAATTCTCTCTCTCTCTCTCTCTCTTTAAAAAATAACTCTGCCTTATATTAAACATATGTTTGGGTAAAATAAGACAGTAGATCAAAAAATCATTAATTCTGTGTTTCTTACTTTCTATCTGAAAACTCTCCACATTTTTAACAACATTCATAGTGTTTTACAAATCAAAACCTTTAGGTCATTCATTAAAGATATTAAGAAAAGTGCCTGAGTTGGAGTCACAACCCTGTTATTAAGTGTGATTTTCACCATGTACAGGCAGAACTCTGAGGTCTACATATAAAAGATGAACTGAAGGAGTTCTGAATATAGAAGTTCCTATCTCTAATTAGTTAAACTAATTTTAGAGCATGAGGGATTTTTTTCTGTAAAGAATGCCCCAGTTCCATTTAGATGATGGAACTATTTTATCTAATACACAGGGGAGAAATAATGAAAAAATAAAATGTTCATTTTAATACTACTGATAAGGTAGAAGGAGGTCATAGCAGCTGTAGTCTGTTTCTCTTGAAAGTATTAAAAACATCTGAAGGCACTTCTTGATGGAAGTGAAAGACTTAAAAAAATCTCAAATGGATTTTGTATTCAATGAACATTATGTGCAAAAGATCTCACTGTTAATTTTTTTTGGAAGATGTGAAATCTTTATTTTATCATAAGAATTCTCCCTAGGCAGAGTTATATACTAATAAAATAAATAACAATTCTGTATTGTGTTAAATTATGTCAATCATTTTCTAAATTCTTTCATATGTCCACTTGCTTACTCCAACAATGTTATAAAAAAAGATTATCAGTATTCAATTTTATTCACAGTGTTCACTGAGACAAAAGTAGTTTACTCACAGGGAGAAAAATGTATACTAATACATTCCTGACAATTCTGATTTGCTTCAACCTTACCTAGGAGGTTATTATTTCCACTGGTCTAATATGGACACAAACAGTTCTAGTTCACCAATGCTTATGTAACCAACTCTGTTCTGGAATCTGCACATCCAAATTCAGATAGAACAATGTCTTCCCCTGTAGAAAGCCTACATGAAAAAAATATAAAATTAAATGAATCACACCAATTAAATTAGATAATTTATAATATAAAAGAAAGCAAAGTTTGTACTACAGGTTTGCAGCTCAGCTGAGATATACAAAATCATGATATGGAGGAGTGATGCTGAGTGGGATTATTTTTATTTGCTAATTTAATTACTTCAGGGATAGCATGGAATCAGGGCTTCCTGCACTCTAGGCCAGTCCTCTGCCACTAGCCATACCCCATACCTTGACTGGACATTGAAAGCGGAAATCACAGCCTGTCCAATTTAAATAAGAATATCTAATAAGTAAAATACTCTAAGGACTTAAAGGGTGAGATGAAGACTGGAAACATGTCAATAAAAATGTTACTAATGTCAAACCCTCCAGATTTTTTTTTCAAGAAACACATCATTTGCACCAACATCTCCATGAAGTTGAGCCAAAGTTTCAGTTATATTGCCATAAGAAGTAACACCTTCTATCCCCAGGCTTGCATTGGAATCTCAGCAAACAAATTTCTGCTTTGCCTCCACATTCCCCATGTCCTTCTTGGTCACAAGCCCAGGCTCATGGTCCTCCCCATAAAAACCTTGTCTCTCAAACACATCCTCATCTCCCAAACAATAAGACTTTTGGTATCTAAAAATATTTGGGAAGTACAGGACATTCCAGGTGACTTCAAATGCAAAGTAGTTCTCTTTCTGTGTCCTGGGTGTGCTTCAGGACATCACCACCAGCCCCACTGTCTCTTACTTGGCCATCTTCAAATTTAAATCCACAAATACCATCCTGTAGTTAATTGTTTTCTTATGGATTCTCACCATGTCCACTTATAGCAACCTGCTATATTGTAGCCACGCCCAATAAGACCCAGCCTGGTCTCCTCTGTTTCAATGATCATTGTTCATTTCTGCCCATCAGTTAAATCCACAGGGGCCTCTATCTCTCTATGATGTTGTTGAGAGTTGTCTTCATTGTAGGCCTTGTGGTTCTTTCCAGTGGATACATGATAATTCTCTTGCATAGACATGAACAATGATCCATGGCTCTTCATAGCTCTAGGTTTTTGCTAAGCAGCCCCAGAAAAAAATAAGGAGCCACTCACACCATTCTTCTGTTCAATAGCTGTTTTGCCATCCTGTACTGTAAGGATAGAATCATGTCATTGTTTATAAGAATTATGTGGAGAAATGACCCCATGTTTGTGAACATCCACAGTGTTGTTGCCAATGGCTATGGCATGCTCAGTCATTTAGAGCTGATCAGTGCTGATGCTCAAATAATAAAAGCTGTTCAAACCAAATGGAGAAAGAGATAAGTTTCTCTTAAAATTGATCTAAAGCAACTTTGCTAATTTCATTAAAATAATTTTATCTAATATATAATTTTATATAATTATATGATATATATTATATAAAATTATTTTAATGAGATCTCTAATATATATATTAGAAACAATTATTTTAATGAGATATATAATATATCTAATATATATATTAGATAAAATTATTTTAATGATATATAACATATATATTAGATAAAATCATTTTCATGATATATATAATATATATCTAATATATATTAGATAAAATTATTTTAATTGTTTTATATATATATATATTCCTTTTAATTAAAAAATATTTATTAAATACTTTTATAGGTTTCCATTTTTTTTGGAATTTACATCACTAGTAAGAATGTGTGTACAATTTTACTCTACATCTGTATCAGTGTCTTGATTTACATCTATGAATTTTTACAGCTTTTTGTTATTTTGCAGGTTAGACATTCATATTTTCTTGCTTGCTTTGTTTTATATCTTAGAATTTATTTTTTAATAAAGGCCTACTTCAGGCAGTACTTTTTTTTTTTACCTAAAAATAGCTTTACTATAGTTATTCCAAAACCAGGCATCTAGAGCATACCTGCAGGCCAAGCTACTCAGTAGGCTGAGGCAGAAACACTGTAAATATGAGATCACTCTGGGTAACTTAACGATATCCTCTGCCAAAGGGGGGGCAGGGGAGGTTGGGGATGCAGTTCTGTGATCAACCCACCCTAGGTTTATTTTCTTGTACAAAAAATAATGATTGTAAATTATCAAAAAAATTATATCAGATCAAAATAACCTGTATGGCTTTGAAGGGTCATGTGTATTATTTCTCCCTATGTCTTCATTGTGTTTTAGCCTTTATTTCGTTTCTGTTTATTTTGTATATCACACCATTATGCTATGGTTGTTTTTATTTTTTCTGATTTCAATTTGTTGATAATTCTTTTGATGAATTCCTATTTAAAGCACACTGTCCCTTTTATCTTCAAAAAAATGTTACATAGTGCCCTCTCTTTAAAAATATTTTAGCAGCAATATGTGCATATTCCCCATCTATATTCCCCGTTAACTTGAGAAGCTAGGTCAGCAGAATTGCAAGTTGGTGGCCAACTCTCAAAATTTTGAAAATACTGTTTCTCAAGTCAAAAAACATAAAGGAATGGTGAATAGTCAGAAGTAGAGTGTCCCTGAGTTCAAATCCCTATACCATTGTTTTTCTGGTAGTAAGACTTGGAAATATAACCTGCCTGGAACATGCTAAGCAAGTACTTTGCCAATAAGCTACATCCTCAGCTTCCTATTTAGCAAATAAAGAAATTGACACAATGAGTGAGATGTCACATTAAGCCCAACAGGAAAGCTCAATTTAAAAATCAAATGAAAAAAACAATAAAACCAAAACAGTTGGTGATAATTTAGAGAAATTGGCACTCCAATAAATTTCTGGGAAATGTAGTATGGCATACAGTGTATACAATATACAGTGTATACTAAAATATTTGATATTTCAGTAATTCAGTATAGAATCATCACATGACCTACCAACTCTACTCTCAGTCCTATACCCAAAAGACCTGAAAATATACACACAAACACTTGCATATGATGTTCATGGCAGCACCATTCATGCTAGCCAAAAGTGAGGAGAATCCAAATCCATGAACTGAAGAGTGGATAGTCAAAATGTGTTCTGCATATGTGCATGCTACAACATAGATAAATCTCAAAAATGTTAAACTAAGTAAACAAAGTAGTGTCTGTGTGTGTGTGTGTGTGTGTGTGTGTGTGAACTATCAGGGATATGTAAACTCACAGACCCAAATGAAGAACTGGAAGCCAGGCCCTGGGAAGCCAGGGGGAAGAGGTTTTATTTAATGAATACATGGTTTTGTTGTAGTGATTAAAAGATTAGGAAGAAGATAAAATATTCAAGAGCAGTAATATGAATCACTATTATCAGATTTTAAAATCAAAATCAAACAAACAAATAAACAAACAAAACCCCAGAAAATAATGACAAAAAAATCTTAAAGTCTACTTAGTTGTAGGGAATACCAGCTCTTGGTGAAATAAAAGCACTGGGTATCTATATATTCCCTTAGGTACTCTGGATCCCAGACTTAAATCTTGGCTGGTAACTCCAGCAATTTGAAGCCTACTATATATCAAAAGCTATATCAGTTTCTTTATATACTTTAATCCTTACCTTTCTCCAAGGTCTCACATTATGCTTGGAGAAATTCTCACCTTTTATATCAATTTGCTGTCAGTGATTGACCTAGGGTTGCTTAACTACTAAGCCAATCTGTAGCTCTTTATATTTTTCACATTGAGACAGCCTCTTGATAAGTTGCTTAGGGACTCACAAAGCTGCTGAGGCTGTTCTTGAACTTATCATCCTCCTGCCTCAGTCTCCTGAGCCACCTAAATTACATCCTGTGCCACTATGCCAGGCAGAGTTATGCTTTCACAGATGACTCAATTAAGGAAGATTTTTCAAAGTTCACCTGCTATGCAGACCAGGGATATGACTACTTATATAAATTGCAAAATATTCTTCTATCTATGATGATAAATTTTTTTTTCTGGGTTGTTTCTATATGAAGGAGGAGGGAAGAGGCAGAATTTCCAAAAGGGCACAAGGAACTTGTTGGGTGTGATGTCAATGCTCACTGTCTTGATTATGGTAATGGTTTTATGTAGATACAAATATATAAAAACTCAATGTATTGATAATTCAATGTGTATAGTTTATTGTATGTCAGTTTAACCTATTTTTTTAATTAATAAAAGATCCGAGGAGATATACCAACAAATATAGATGACAAACAAGGACAGAAAAACATGTTCAACATCATGGATCACACTGAATTGCAAGTAATGCACCCATAAGCATGGCTGAAATTCCAAAATCTGACAATACAAACTGCTGGGCAAAGGAAGAGGAACAAGAGCAACTCTTATTTATGGCTAAAGGGATCACAAAATTGTACAGCCCATCTGGAAAGAGAGTTTGACAATTTTTTTAAAGCCTCAGTCTTACCATATATCTATACACCACATAATAGGTGTTCATTTATTGGAGTTGAAAGCTGGAGTCCACATAAAATTCTGCATGCAAAGGCTGATAATTTTTTTTTGATTGGGGATGTGGCTCATTGGTAGAGAAATTGCCTAGCAAGCATGAGATTTCAGGTTTCACCCCAACATCACACACACACACACACACACACACAAAAATGTAACTTGTTTATTCATAGTTTGCAAGAACATAAAGCAGTAAAGTCATCTGTTAGTAAGTATTTACATATTATTAATCAAAAAAGGAACTCATCAATAAATTGGAACATGATTCAGCCAAAAAACATTAATAAGCAAACAAATATGGAAAGATGATGAGGCGGCTCTTTCCTGGGTGGGGTTTGTGAAGTCGTGGCCCATTAGCAGGAAGCCGAGCAGTCTCCCCGCCGCTAGAGAGGGACCCAATCCGAGCCCCCGGCCCCCGGAGTCTGAGCCGTGGGTACTACGTGCTCAGCGCTGCCCGACAGTTTCTAGCCAAACTTCCTCAACTCCGCCGCCTTTGCCGCCACCATGCCCAAGACGATCAGTGTGCGTGTGACCACCATGGATGCAGAGCTGGAGTTTGCCATCCAGCCCAACACCACTGGCAAGCAGCTGTTTGACCAGGTGGTGAAAACTATTGGTCTGCGGGAAGTTTGGTTCTTTGGTCTGCAGTACCAGGACACTAAGGGTTTCTCCACTTGGCTGAAACTCAATAAGAAGGTGACAGCACAGGATGTCCGGAAGGAAAGCCCCCTGCTCTTCAAGTTCCGGGCCAAGTTCTACCCTGAGGATGTATCTGAGGAATTGATCCAGGACATCACCCAGCGCCTGTTCTTCCTGCAAGTGAAGGAGGGCATTCTCAATGATGACATTTACTGCCCACCTGAAACTGCTGTGTTACTGGCCTCCTATGCTGTCCAGTCCAAGTATGGTGACTTCAATAAGGAAGTTCACAAATCTGGCTACCTGGCTGGAGACAAGTTGCTGCCCCAGAGAGTCCTGGAGCAGCACAAACTCAACAAGGACCAGTGGGAGGAGCGGATCCAGGTGTGGCATGAGGAACACCGAGGCATGCTTAGAGAGGATGCTGTCCTGGAATATCTGAAGATTGCCAAAGATCTGGAGATGTACGGTGTGAACTACTTCAGCATTAAGAACAAAAAAGGATCAGAGCTGTGGCTGGGGGTAGATGCTCTGGGTCTCAACATCTATGAACAGAATGACAGACTGACTCCTAAGATTGGCTTCCCCTGGAGTGAAATCAGGAATAGCTCTTTCAATGATAAGAAATTTGTCATCAAGCCTATTGACAAAAAAAGCCCCAGACTTTGTCTTCTATGCTCCCCGGCTGCGGATTAACAAGCGAATCTTGGCCCTGTGCATGGGGAACCATGAGTTATACATGCGCCGCCGTAAGCCTGACACCATTGAAGTGCAGCAGATGAAGGCACAGGCCCAGGAGGAGAAGCACCAGAAGCAGATGGAACGTGCTCTGCTGGAAAATGAGAAGAAGAAGCGTGAAATGGCAGAAAAGGAGAAGGAGAAGATTGAACGGGAGAAGGAAGAACTGATGGAGAAGCTGAAGCAGATCGAGGAACAGACTAAGAAGGCTCAGCAAGAACTGGAAGAACAAACCCGCAGGGCTCTGGAACTTGAGCAAGAACGGAAGCGTGCTCAGAGCGAGGCTGAAAAGCTGGCCAAGGAACGTCAAGAAGCTGAAGAGGCCAAGGAGGCCCTGCTGCAGGCTTCCCGGGACCAGAAGAAGACCCAGGAACAACTGGCTTCAGAAATGGCAGAGCTGACAGCTCGGATCTCTCAGCTGGAGATGGCCCGACAGAAGAAGGAGAGTGAGGCTGTGGAGTGGCAGCAAAAGGCCCAGATGGTACAGGAAGACTTGGAGAAGACCCGTGCTGAACTGAAGACTGCCATGAGTACACCTCATGTGGTAGAGCCTGCGGAGAATGAGCAAGATGAACAGGATGAGAATGGGGCAGAGGCCAGTGCTGATCTGAGGGCGGATGCTATGGCCAAGGACCGCAGTGAAGAGGAACGTACCACTGAGGCAGAGAAGAACGAGCGTGTGCAGAAACACCTGAAGGCCCTTACTTCAGAGCTGGCCAATGCCCATGATGAATCCAAGAAGACTGCCAATGACATGATCCATGCTGAGAACATGCGACTGGGCCGAGACAAATACAAAACCCTGCGCCAGATCCGGCAGGGCAACACCAAGCAGCGCATCGATGAGTTTGAGTCCATGTAAAGGGCACCCAGCCTCTAGGGACCCCTCCTCCCTTCTTCCTTTCCCTGACACTCCTTATACTTTTGCCTAACTCACACTGTGCTGGAGCCACTGACTAGAGCAGCCCTGGAGTCATGCCAAGCATACAGTGCAGCCATGGGACCAAACCTAGCACCTCAGTTCCCACTCATTTCCCTGGGCAGTCAAATAGCCCAATGTGGTGCCAATGGGACCCTGTTTCCCCTCTCTGTTCCGTTTAATCTAGTTTGCTAGAACCAACCACTTCCCCAGTTCAGAGGCACTTTCACTTCAGTTGGCAACTGCCCACCCCCCACTTACTATTGTCCTTTGGAAGTCAAATGTGGAGTGTGGTGAAAGCTAGCTCCTCTCCCCTACCCCACCACTGACTTCCTCTTCCATATGATTTACAGGGTTAGGGTATTACAGGGTATAGGGAAGCAAACAGGTCCCTGGTTATCTGTTCTAGTGTGTCAACTTACATAGGATTTGGCCTCCCAATGCCCATCCTTTTTAGAGTTATTTAGGCTTGGTAATGATTGGAGGATAAAGAGATGTTCAGTCATTCTTGTATCTACCTCCCAGATTGGGCCTGTTACAAACTCAGTCCCAATAAGCCTTGTCCCTGAGTTCAGGGACTCAGTTTCTCCCCAGGGTGGGATGAGGGAGATTGTGCCTTCAAAAGGCTTCACTATCATTCTGGAAGGCCATTGGCACTTTTAGTCAGCCAATGCTGGGTAAAAGATCCTGCCCCGATGCCTTATATGAGCCTAGGCTTTTCTCAATTGAGCTCTATGGGCAGAAGTACCCCTTGTAGTTCCACATTCCTGGTTCCTTCTCTGTATCTACCCATGCCCCCTCCAATCCACAAATTCCCCACAGTTAGAATAATAGGGATAAGTACCCAAAAGCTCAGCCACCCCCAACCACTGCTCTTGCCAAAAGGGAGGAATGTTCACACCTGCCTTCAGGATTTTCTCAGCCAGGAGCTCTAGGCCACTTCCCCTATCAGAGTTACATGGGCCACAGCTCCTGCCTCACAGCAGTGTGGGCCTTGATATGGTGAGCCCTAGATCTTGACACCAGTAGGCTCAATTGGGAAGTGGTTAGCAGAAGCTGCATGTGGTGAGAGAAGCCCATGCCTCTGGTCCTTCAGTTTACTCAATCCTCTCAGGTGCCCAGTAGCCCCTTCCCATCATCCCCATCCAAGGTGGTTGACTGGGCCCTACCTCTGACAAACCTTTAACCAGGTCTTGTCACCAGCTGTGGTGTCCCTTGGAGCTACATATCAGAGAGCTGCTGGGGATTCTAACCTGGTCCCTTCAACACCCCGACCCCTTGCTCTCAACCCAGAAGTGGCCTCCTCCTCTCTGTCTTGTGTGCTCTTTTTCTTTCTACCAGTATTATATATTCTAGTGATATCTAACTCAATATTGATTTCTGCCTTTATTGCTAATGCACCATTAGAAGATATTAGTCTTGGGGCAGGATCATTTTGGCCTCATTCCTTTACCTGGGAAGCATATACTATATTATAAAAGGATACTTTGCCAGAAACAGTAATGTAAGAAACTTTCAGTATTAGTGATATTACCTGTCACTATAGGTCATACAATCCATTTTTAAAGCACTTGGTATTTGGTTTTATTGTTCCTGTTTGCCTTCTCCCTAGGGTTCAGTCCCCCCTGGGGCTATCCTTTCCCTCCATGCAGTGCCCCTAACTGAGAGCCTTCCTCAATCCCTGCCCCCCACCTGACCCTGGGGAGTCTTGTGTGCATTGCTGTGAATTATATTGATACTCACTTGGTGATATGCCCTGTTTTGGCTAAATTCAAATCTGGAATTGTGGGGCAATCTAGCTGCCTTAAGGGCAGTAATCCACCCCCAGGGAGGCTGGGGAGAAAGGTTAGATTTTATATTCAGGTTTTTTTTGTGTATTTTTGGGTTTTTAAAAAATTGTTTTTGGCAGGGTTTATGCTCAACCCATGTTCTATTTCAGTGCCAATAAAATTTAGGAAGACTTCAAAAAAAAAAGAAAGATGATGAGGCATCATAAATACACCTTGATTAGAAAAACATATGGGATAAAATGCCACATTTATGTTATCCTGAGTATAGGACACTCTGGATAAAGCTAAACAACAGACAATAACAAGATTTATGATGGCCAGAGACTCAGGGCAACTAGGAAAGGGAGGTCTTTGGGGTACTGAATCTGTTCTGTAACAAACACATAATGGTGGCTATTCTAGATTATGTTTTTCCCATACTTAAACAAATGCAAAGCCTGGCACAATGGTGCATAAATGTAATTACAGCAGATAGGGAAGCTGAGAAGAAACAGGAAGATCACATGTTCAAGGCCAGACTCAGCAAATTAGCAAGGCCCTGAGCAACTTGGATAAACCCTACCTCCAAATCAACCACAACAACCTTATTTGTCATGAATTCTTTCTTTTTTTCTTAATTTTTTCTTCTTTTTTCTAAACTCCCATCATTGCTACCTTCCTGGCTTTGTTTCTAGGACAAGATATCCCACAACCCTCTCCATATTTTTTTTTTCTCACAACCAAAGTATTTAGACACCAAAACTCATTGTTATTGGTGTGTCATTACTTGGAGCTGCTTCATCAGATAGATTTGAAAAATTTATATTTCCATGCACAAATAACATCAGTTTAGTTATTTATTTTATGTAAGACCCTACCTTAGTGGGGTACATGTGAGAGCCTTTAGATTTGTTTGCCTGAATGCTGTTCAAATAGCAGCCCAGGGTCCTCTGACCTTAGAAAATGAGAGCTAGAAACACAAAAAGTTTCCATATAGATGCTGCTTATTTACCATTGTTTGAAATTGGAAGAAGTATTAGTTTTTCCTTTAGGTATGCCCTCTGAGCAACACAGGTTCTGTCAGACTTCATATACAACACCAAAATTATCACTCTACTAAAAAATGAGCTAAAGCTGTCTGTCCCATATAATCTCATCTTGGAAGTCTCAGCTCCAAATCTGAATGGAAGAGAAGCATTGGAGACTCTGAGGTAGGCACTGGAGGAATACATTTTTGACGTCCGACTTTTACTGCTTCATAACCAAGACACAGGTAGGTATTCCTAATGTGCTACAGGACTTCCTTGAACTTCCATAGCACAACAATTTATGTGAATTCTCAGTATTTCATTTTAAATTGATAGTAGTAATATAATTTATAATATCAGAAATGTTATTGTCTTACATGACTGATTTTTTCCAGCATAAAGATTCACATGGTATAATAATTTAAAACATTGGCATTTTCTAGCTTTACATTACTTTTTTGAAGTAGAAATATTTAAAAAACACTTTTTCCAATTCCTAAGCTCACAGACTCATCTGCTAAAACTTCTATCTAATATTTTCTTATTTTGAATAGTAACCTCACATTAAATGTGTAATATGCATTTACATGAAATAAGAGACATTGCATTCTTTAAAATGGTTTTTGGTACACTGCATCAGAATTATTTTATCTTGCTCTTTACTATAGCTTAGATATTTAATGAAGGTGCATTTAAATGTTTTAAAATACCCTAGTGATGCAGGGAGAGAGCAAAATAGTAGAATAAACTTAAGTTTATAATAAAAGAAAATATACTATTTTTTTCATGATTTGGCATAGTGATATTAGAATACACAACCATAGGCCCAGCATTCTGGTTACAGTTTATTATTTTATATATCCGAAAACATTATTTCTTTATATCTAACATGGATCTGGATTGCAAATATTTTAGTTGATCTTGTAGCTTTAGAGTTCTTCCTTATGAAGGCAGAATCCTTGAGAAAGAACATAGAATTTGACAATAGAATTTTCCAATACTAGTCTTTGCTTTATGTAGATACACTGAATTTTGTAATTTTAAAAATACCAAATATATGAATACACACTAAAACACTAGAATAAATTAAAGTTTGTGATCAAATAAAAACCTGCTACTTTTTCATGACATGGCAGAGTGCTATTATTACAGAAAACCAGAGGCTCATTTAAATTCATACTGCTAACTTCCCCCTCTATTAAACAAATTTTTTTCTTGATACTGACAAATTTTTAGAATTCTTTTCTTATACCAGCTGTTTTATGAGCTTTAGAGATATTCTTTACTAATGTATAATTATTTAAATATTTAATAAAATTATGAGAATTTTCAATAAGCAGAATTAACTGGATATAACTTTACTAGGTACATATATGAATTTACCACAGTGAATAACATCATCAAATAAATTAACAAAAGTTGGGTTCCAATTAGAATGAGGTATATTCCATGCTTGTATAATTATACCAAAGTATATCCTACTGTCATGTATAAGAGACCCAATAATAAAGAAAAGGCTTATTTTACTTTTTAATATATTTAATTTTTTTTATATCATGGATTGAACCCAGAGCCTCACAAGTGCTAGGCAAGCATGCTATGACTGAGTGACAACCCCAGCCCCTTGCTTATTTTAAATATATAAATGCTTCTTAAACTTAAATGGCAAATTGGTTTATTATAATTTCAATAATTTTTCTGCCATGAAGAATAGCAATTTACAATAACCTAGAGAAAATATATTTTCTTTTTTCATGAGAACTATTTTCTCTTCTACTTTCTATCCAAATCTTGACTGATGGTGTTCTGAGTTAATTTTTTTTTTCTCAAAAATATTTTCCAAGTGCAGTTTAAATCCAGTCACATTTGCCTATTCATCAAGGTACATAAATCAAAACCTTTAGGAATTTGTTTGATTTAGATGGAGAAGAAAATGGTAATTAGATCATAAGAGTGGAGACATTTTTCACACTGGTTTGCAAATATCTAAATACTGCCATTGCTGGGGTAAAAATGGGAGTTCATAACCCACTTGAGTCAAATCTATGAAAGATGATATGTCATGAGCTTTGTAATGTTTTGAACAACCAATTTAAAAAAAAATTAAATAAATAAATAAATAAATACTGCCATTGCTGAGAGCCATAGCCAAGTAGGAATGACACATGGCATTTTTGGTGATGCCAGGAAGCCATTGAGATGAAAATGGTTATGTTAAGATGTATATTCAATTGGATCTTAGACCCCTGCTGTCTGCCTAGGCCTGCTACTTTGGAGCTCTCAAGGGGATTCCCAGAGAGTTCCCATTTGGGGGGATTTCAGGGTGGTGTGGTGTGTCCCGGGAGAAGGCCCGGTGCATGTCCTTGGCGGGAGTTTTGGAAATACAGTTTGTTCCTTCTTGAGTGGCTTGTGATTTAGTGCCCAGCCAGACTGCGGCAAGCCATTGGTAGGAGAATGACTTTAAGTTTGAAAACATGGGCAGATTTTGTAAAGAAGAAACAATGCCCTGGGGGTTTCAGTGCCTCAAAGAATATGATGTAAGAGAAGTTACATAAGGAATGTCATATGGTAAATATTTAAATATTATACAAACACAAGTTTTCCAATTTTTCTTAAACTTGTTTTTTTTTTTTTTCCCATTGATGATGGATATTCTGACTGCAATGTGAAAGGTTGAATTTGATAGGTTCTAAATTTGATAGGATCTAATTTAAATGAAAGTCGTGTATGAATACAAAAATATATTGTAAACTCTTACAATTCAGCACTTGAATTAAAAAAAAAACTTGGAAATGGGCATGTAGGGATCATTTCCCTAGAAAATTCCTGTATCTTTTTTAAAAAAATATTTTTATTTGTAGATAGACACAATACCTTTGTTTTATTTTTATGTGGTTCTGAGGATTGAACCCAGTGCCTCATACTTGTTAGGGAAGCACTTTACCACTGAGCTACAACCCCAGCCCAATATTCCTATTTCTGCTTATCCAAATATGAAATCCACAGTTTGTGGTAAATAATTTTTATGTAAGCAAAAGTATTTCAGATACTGTAGATCTAAGCAAAATAAGACACCATCTTTAATTTTAAGAAACCTGCAGGGAAGACTAAAAATCAAACACCCACTGATCATTAAATAATATAACTTATGATACAAAGGAAACATAATGTATATAGACTCAAAGACAAGGGTAAGATCTCAGCAATTTCATGAGATTAACTGGAGTAAACAAAAATATTCCTCTGAAGAATGAAATATGTTTGAGTTAAAATTCATTTTTACTTACTTTTTATTTACTTTTTTTATTTCATTTTTTGGGCTGCAACAAGGGCTTTCTTTGTGGTAGGCCAGTGAAGAAAGAGCCCCACACCAGCTCTTGACTTGAAATTAAGATCAAGAATAAGACTCCGTTTTGTGTACAAATTTTTCTGTTGTTTTGGTAAATGATAATTATAGAGATTATGGAGGGCAATCTATTTCAGTCAATAGATTGACTGAAAGCATTTAAATAAAAATCATGTTGCAATCAAATGCTCCTGTTTTTCTTCCAAGAATCCCCATAAAGATGAACAAATATTTCAGTTTTATTTCCATAAGAAATACCTTCCAGCCTGAAGCTGGCATTGGAATCTCAGCAGACACATTTCTGCTTTTTCTTTACATTGCCACTGTCTTTGTAGGGCCACGTCCAGGTTTACTGACCTCCCCATCACCACATGGCTCTAACACACATTCTCATGCTCCTCACCATGAGACTTTTGGTATCAACAGACTTTTGGGAAGTGTAGGACAGTACATGTGAGTTTAAATGCAAAGTGCTTGTCTTCCTGTCCAATGTTAAAGGGGACACTCCACCTGCACCACCCACATGATGGGTGTGCTTTAGGCCATCACCATCAGCCTCAGTGCCTCCTAGTTGGCCTGCCTCAGATTAAAAACCACAAAGACCATCCTGTGGCTAATAGTTTTCTTATTGATCCTCATGTCCACCTATACCAACCCACTTTTTTATACTGTGGCCAGACCAAATAAAATCTAGCCTGGTTTTCGATTTCTCATGACCACTGTTCTTTTCTGATCATGTGATACAAGCACAGGAGCCTCTTCCTTGCACTGATGGCATTCAGTAATCTCTAGTTTTGAGACCGTATGGTTCTTTCAAACAGATACATAATAATTCTCTTTCATAGACTTAAACAACAATCATGTTTCCACAAAGCTCCAGATTTTCTCCATGAAGCTCCCCAGAAAAAAGAGCCACTCATACCATTCTGCTGCTCATCATGTGATTTGAAATCCAGTATTGTTTGGACTCCATAATTTCACTATTAATAGGCAGAGTGTGGACAAGTTATCTTACCCTGACATGTCTTCAAAGGCTTGGGCTAAATGGTGATGGCATGTTCAGTCCTTTGGTGCTGATCAATGCTGACACTCAAATAAAAAAACAATAATAAAAAAACTATGCAAATTAAATAGAGAAAAACAGGTCTGCTTCTGACAAAACTGATCAAAAGCAACTTTGTCACTCTTATTAAAATAATATTCTCTGTTTTAGAAACTTTTAGCTCTGATAAAAATCAATAAAATAAGATTAAAATTTTCTATTAGAACAAAGTCATCTAAATAGCTAGCAAATAGCTTGTAGATATTTTTTTTTCTTTATCTGGACCAGCTTTCCAACATTTGCATTAATTTTCACTATATCTGACACCATTTGCATACCATAAATTTTTATAATTTTTAGGTACTTTGTATCTTAGATATTTATATTAGGTCTATTTTTATGTGAGGGTGTGTGTGTTCCTGCATTACACTTGCTGATATTTCTTTCAGTGAAATTCTATTAGAGGAATATTTATGCTTTCCTTTTTTTGTCTATTAATATGTGCATGCTCATATCAAAACTACTCAGGAGTCAGCAGGACTATTGCAAGTTTGTGGGAACCTTTAGTAACTTAATGAGACTCTGTGAACAAAACAGGTAGCAGATGTATCTCAATGATGGACCACTTTAGGGTTCATTTCCCTATACTAAAACTACTACAACAACAACCTGAAAAACAGAAATACAACAAATACCATAAAAGAATACTCTATGAACAAGAGATTGCCTGCATTATTTCAAAAACCAAAGTATTGGGCACTATGTTAACCAATTGGAAGACACACACACTTCTGTTAAGAATATAAAATGGTATAGTAGGTATAAGAAAGAATTTTATGATTGCTAAAATTTTAAAGATAGAAGTACTGCATGACCTACCAATTTTATTTCTAGCTATATTTTCAATTGAACTGAACAGATATTCAAACACTTCAACATGAATATCAATGGCATCACCATTTCCATTAGGAGATATATGAAAATCCAAATTTCCATCAAGAATGATAAACAAATGTGTCTATGTATCTATATGTATCCATGTCTGAGTAAGCACATGTACATATAGATATATTCATATAAACAAATATATATCTATATATAGCATCCATATATATGTTTGAATATTATTCTGCAATATAAATAAAGTACTGATACAAGTCACCATGTTGACAAATCTAAAAAATATTAAGAAAAGTCAACAAAATCAAACATGAAATTTCACCTGTGCTATAATTACATTTATATTAAATATCCAAAATTTGGAAATCATAAAGTTAAAAAGGAGAGATTTTATTGCCAGGGTCTTTGAAGGCATTTAAGTGGTTGATTAGGAGATTACATTAATTAAATCAGTAGTTAAAATGTTTAAAACAAGGTAACTGTGGTAACTATACCACAATATTATACTTGAATTATTATTATTACTTAACTTATTTTTTGATGGGCACTCTTATGATAATTCAACCTCAATAACACCAATAAGAAAAAAATCTTGAAAACACTGAAGTCTATACAATTATAGCCAGAGGTGACAGAAATGAACTATGGAATTGGAAATAACTTTTTTTATCTTTGTATTTGAACAGATGACAAGAGTAACTGTATTATATAGAACTGCAAATATAGAATCCTGAATAAAATGAGTTATACTCTATGTATGCATAATATGCCAAAATATAATCTTTCATCATGCATAACTAAAAAGAACAAATAAAATAAAATAAAAGGAAGAAACTATGGAGTTATAGTCACACACATGTACTCTGCATCACCATACTAAAGTTTGGATGGTAGAAATGGATAGCAGAATTCAATAGCCTTCTCTGTGTCATTCAGTATTTTTGATTTATTATCTACTTTGTCTTTATCTGCCCAGTATCTTGAGTACTGATTGGAAGACTTTTGATCTTACAGATGAGTACACTAAGTTTGAGGGATGACTGATTGTCTCAAGGTTGCCATCTATGCAGATTAAGGTTGTGACAATTAATTTTTGTGATTTCTAATTTACTGTATCATGTATCACAATACAAATTCAGTCAGTTGTTTTTTGTTTGTTTGTTTGTTTGTTTTGGTTTTGGTTTGTTTTGGTTTGGTCCCCCCCCACCACCAGTAGGAGGAAGAGAAATTACAACATGAGGTAGAAATTACAACAGGGCACCAAGAACCGTATGCAAAAAATATCAATGTAAAAACTTGATTGTGGTCACTGTTACACTGGTAAATAGGTATGTCCAAACATGACAAAATATGAGTTATCTTTGTATAGTTTATTGTATTTCCATATTACCCTAATACAATTATTTTAAATTTGAATGAAAGAAATAAATATATTCCTCAGAAAACAAACTATATATTTGGAAAGCATAGGAAAAGATACTGAATATTATATGTCATTAATAAATTACAAACTAAACACACCTATAAAAATTTACAAAATTTCAAACCTGACAAAATCAAGAGCTGGCAAAGATGGGGAACAAGAAGAATTCTCATACATTGCTGTTTGGATCACAAAATTGAATAGCCACTCTGGAAAACAGTTTGGTAGCTATTTAAAAATTATAATATACACTTAATATGGCCCACTAATTGTATTTCTCAGTGTTAATTCAATGGAATTAAAAACTATGTCCACACAAAACCCACATAAAAATGTAAAGAGCTTCTTCATTTATGATTGCCAAGAACAGGAAACAGCTAAGAGAGACTTCAGTAACTATTTATCTGTTATTAATGTAACACTGTGATACATCCATACACTGGAGAGTCATTCAAAAATTTTTAAAAAATGAGATTTACTATCAAACATGACAACACACGGAGACATCATAAATACATATTGCCAGAAAGAAAATATTGTCTGAAATGCCATATTGTGTGATTCCAAATTTGTGACATTCTGGAAAAGTCAAAACATTAAAAATGTTAAACATTGCCAAGAAATAAGGGGGAGTAGAAGATACTAAAGAGGTGAAGAACAGGGACTTCTGGCATGATGAATCTACTCTGTAAGATGCCATCATCGTGAAAATTGTCATTATTCTTTGTCAATGCTTTAAAAACTGTAAAATTAGTGTTTTAATAAATAATTAAACTATTTATTGCCATTAATGATTATTTAATATCATCACTGTTGGCAAAATATTTTGATTCTTTGTTTACATCAAATATTTCTCAGTAATATACAAAGAAAAAAGTAGTAAAAATTCTGAATAAGGGAAGACATATGGTATCATGGTACTATGTGCTTCATTTTCCTGTAAATCTACAAGTCTTTTTAAAATAAAGTCTGTTCATTAAACCAATTAGAGAAGACTTGGTGATTTTTCTTGCCTGAAACGTACCCAGCCCTAGAACTTGTCCTGAACAATAAAATTTGGACTGAGAATAAATAGTTTCCAACATGCTTATTTTTCTTTCTTTTTTTTTCTATTTTTACAATTTTCATTATCTTTTTAGAGAACAGTGAACATAAGTCCTTAGTGAATAAACTAGTACCTTACATTCAAAAGATGCTTTTACATCAATAAAAAGTGATTATTTATCACTCTGCTCCATAGGTAGTAATTCTTTGAATACTAAGAAAAAGATGTTCTAAACTTATTTTACTACACTCATATTAATGAGAAAATTATCTGAGATTTTTTTTAAAGTCTACCTCACTTCCAATAAGCTACCTATAAAATGAGAGTACTTTCTTTTTCTTACTCAACAAATCTCTGGTTGAACTAAATAAAGATAGTCCAAGTAAAGAGGTGTGCTGATACACATTAAGGGCTAGATAAATTTTGGGTGATATTACTGAGAAACACAGTCTGATTGATGTGATAAATAGTAGGCATTTGGTGATACTGAGAGCTCCATATTCTTTCTCCATTTTTTTTTTTTATCATTTAACCCTTTTCATGTAGATCTTGCATTTCTGAGCTATGGTAGTTACTAACACTAATCTACCAGAAACAGATAACAGAATCTGTGAGTCATTTCTATACAGATAAAGTTCCATTATGCTCACAACAATATTTAGTAGATTTGGACATAATTAGGGCCAGTCAGGACCTTCCCTTACATTCTCAGCCAAGGTTAACAGAAAAGAAGTTCTCATTTTGGTTCCTAGAATGGGAAAGAAAAAATCCTGCATGATTGGTATCCACAGTTTTTTTTTTTTTCTCACAGTTCTTAAACTACCTGCTGATGATTAAGCTGGACTGTACAGTTACTGAAGAAATCATCTTCAAGCACAGATTAGTTCATAATCACAATGTATATCTGCTAAATATTCAATATGATGAGGGTGAGAGAATGAGAAGATGGACTAAATGGAAAGAGGTAATTGGAAGGAAAACTGGCTCCCTTGGGAAGAAGGTTTTTAACCTCTTAATTCCCAAATGAAAAAAAAATAGTCACATTTATTCCTTCATTTCTCTCTTCTTTACTTCTGTCCTTCCTCATTTTATTGGTTATTTCCTTCTTATCTCTCACTCTCTATTCCTTCCTTGATTTCTTTCTAAGAGAAGATGTCTCAGTTTACTCTTCATATTTACTTCTCACAAACTAGTCATTTGGAAAATAAAGATTTATGGGAGGCATATCAATTTATATTAGGTGTGATTACTCTAAGTTGTTTTTGGTTGAAAAATCTGAAAAATATATTTTAAGAGCATACACACTCACATAAAACATGAGTTTTTTGTTGTTGTTGTTTGTTTGATTGTTTGTTTAATTTATTTTCTTATACAACAAGCCATACATGTTGGGGTCTAGTGAGAGGCCTTACATTGTTTTACTAGGAACAGAACCAAAAAAAAAAACAAAAAAAAACTAACAAAAAACCCAACATCAGCTATAAAATCTAAATTATTTTCTATTCCATTACTGACTTTTCTGTAATAAGAGCAGTTTATAATAATTTAGAGAAAGGTATTTTATCTTTTCCTGAGAAATATTCAAACTTTCAAAAGAATTTTCACTGATTTTTCACCAAAATATCAAAGAATGATTTTGTTTACTGAAAACTTTAAAGAAAAAAAAATGCTTTTTAAAGACAATTTAAATTTATTAATTGAATGACAACAGACTTTAGGTGTTCAGGTAAAATAAGCATTTTCTACAGAAATTTTTGTAATTTTAAAAGAATAAGGTAATTGGATCATCAGAGTACAGCTTTGCCCACACATTGATGTCAGGATGGCCAAAGCTTGGAAAAAAATAAAATTTTTCTTGAAGAAGACTCAAAGCCCTGGGTACCTATTTCTTTGTTCCCATGAATCTTTCAGGCACTGAGTGACTATTCTGTAAGAGGCACCAGAGTTAATGACTATTGCAGCATTATTCAAAGTGTAGCCATTTATCTGAGAAGACTTTCTGTTATTATTGAGTTTATTCATGGGAAATAGTCAATTTTCTTTCTTAGTCATAGATGTGTCAAAGACAGTTTAACAAGTTAAGAAACTTGACAGTTTCTTCTACCACAGTCTGGTTTATCCTTGAAATTAAGCATTTTATTTAATTTATTAAAAATATGTGTGTAAACTATTACCTTCTACTCTGTACTCAGCAGCAAGAAAACTGATGATCTATTTGCTTAACTTTGTTCCTTTGCACAAAACATCTCTAGACTTCACTTTTGGTTTTCCAGCTAAATTCAGCATGATGTTTATGATAGAGTGAAAAACCAGCCTCTACCACAGAGCAAAGCCTGTCCAAGGAAGGAACATCACCTTTGTCCTTGGAAAAACCCACAGAACACTCCTAGGCACATTCCCACCCTGCTAAGTTGTTTTTCTACAAATAACAGGAGAGATCTGCTGCTCCAGGTGTCCCTGACTCAGTCAGGCTAGGTGGGGATCCATAGCAACCCCCTAGCAGCCACCAATCAGCATGAGACAGGGAAATACCTGGGATGCCAGATGACCCTCCCAGTAGTTTATAGTGGTTGATAGCATGTTGGGAAACCATGTAGTTCAGCATGTACACCCCTCTTGGCTTAAACCAATCAGTTCAAACGAATACCCCTTTTGCACTGACCAATCACCCCTACCCAACTTGTTCCCGCCAGTGAATGTGCTAATCATGTTTTAGAGTTGTTATTTGATTTTCCCGCGGTGTGTGATGATTTGCTATGATGTATGTGAAGTCCCTGCCCTCTCCAAAGAATGTATAAAAATGCTGCAAACCCTGGGCTCCGGGCCTCTCAGCGTCACCAGTTGCTGTGTGTGCGTGCGGAGGAGCAAGCTAGCTCGCAATAAACACCTCTTTGCTGCTTACATCAATCTTTGGTCTCTGGTGGTCTTTTGGGGGTCCCGAATTCGAGCATAACAAGAGCTCCTCTTATTTCCCTAATTCTTAACACTGTAATAGTATCTTATATTCTCCTACTCTACAAACACCTAAATATTTTAGCGTAGTAATTATCCCAATACACACACATGAAAAATGTTGATTCCACTTTTTATGGACCTTAGCTTTTAATTCAGATGTATTTTATAATCTTCATCCTGCTCTCATGGGGCTCCATCACTTCCCTTGACTGATCTCCTTGTGTTTTATTTATTTCAAAGGTTTTTACATTTACTTCATATTTTTTTAAGTAAATAGATGTAAAGAAAAGAATTAGAAAATTGTCTCAATAAGTGCAGAAGAAGCATTTGACTAAATACATGGTCAAAACACTAGAAAACCAGGTATAGTAGAAATATATCTTAATACTATAAAAGCTGTCTATAGTAAACTCAAGGGAAAAAATTCTTCTTCGTTTTTGGAGTCAGGAGGCTTTACTGAAAATAAAACAGGGTGAACAAAGGATTGCAAACAGGAATGTGGACTAGAAGCAAAACAAAAACGAAAACAAAAGAACAAAAAGGGCAGGGGGGGCGGAGGGGGGTAGGGGTGTCAGGAGGACAGAAAGGGGTAGCAGATGAGGAAAAGGCTTAGTAGTTTTTGTTCCCATTTTTTTAAAAAACCAACACAAGGAAACACACACACGCACACACAACCATTTGTTCCCAAGTAGAAACATAAATAGGGCAGAATGGAATGCTGTGTTCTTCTCTCTTCCAAAGGCAAAACAATAAAAATAAAAGAAAATGCAGGCTGGAGGCTGCTACCCACAGAGCCCCCTTCTGCAGTGGTGTGTACAAAGGGGCGGGCGGGGCGAGGGTCTGTGCTGTACAGGGCAACAGCGCAGGGAACAGGGGCAGCTAGAGGAGGAACAGAGGCAGTAGGAGGGAGGGGTAATGCGCTGCCCCCCCCCGGGGGGGGGGTCCAGCTTGTTGAAGTCCAGGGCGCCCTTTCGAAGTTCTGGGCACCCCAGAGATATCCCTGGGGACCACACCCTCTCCAAGTCCAGAGCGCCTGCCTCCCTCCTGCGCCTGCCCCCCACATGGAGGGAGGCCACGCATGCGCCCCGCGCTGGGGTTCAGTCCGCAAGCACCTGGTGCTGGGGCAGCAGCTGGCCGCTGCTGTTGAAATGGCTGAGGACTTTCTGCTTGAGCTGCACCACCTGCTCACACAGCAGGCACGCGGTGGACGCCAGCTCCCTGTTCTGGCTCTTGAGCGTCTTCCCTTTCTCCTCCAGGCAGGAGATGCGCTCCAGCTTGGGCTTGCAGCACTAGGAGGCTGCAATGCAGTTGAGCAGCCGCTTGGCTCTTCCTTTATGTGCTCCTGCGTGTCCTTGTCGATGGCGACAGCCCGGGCTCTGCCAAAGCTTGGCACATTGGGCTCCTGCTTGAGCGCAGGTGGGAGCGGTGGCCCCAGTGTGCTGGGGACAGCGGAGGTGGGAAGGGAACGCCTCACCTGCGAACGCGACCATGGCAGTTTCCTCTGCACCCCTGGCGCCACCGGCATACTTTTCATTGTAGAGGTATTTTACCTCTTATTTAGATTGATTCCCAAGTATTTTATTTTATTCTTTCTTTTTCTTTTTTGAGGCCATTGTTAATGGGGTGGTTTTCCTATTTTTATTTTACAGTGGATTCATTGCTTAAGCATATAAATGCATTTGGTTTATGTGTGTTTATTTTATATTGTGCTATTTTGCTGAATTTATTTATTAGTCAAGAAAGTTTTCAGGTGAAATTTTTTGGATATTCTACATATAGAAGCATGTCATAAGGGAATAGTGATAGTTTGAATTCCTCTTAATCTATTCATGTGTCTTTAATTCTTTCTTCTAATTGTTTTGGATAGAGTTTCAAAGATGTTGAATAGAAGTGGCAAAAAAAGCCAACCTTTTTTTTTTTTTTTTTAATTTTAGAGGGAATGCTTTAAATTTTTCTCCCTTAAGAATAATGTTTCTGAGGCTGGAGTTGGCTCAGTGGTAGAATGCTTGCCTGGCATGTGTGAGGCCCAGGACCTGATTTCTTGAACAAGACTCCTAAAACACAAACATTAACATTAGGAATCAATAAATAGGATGGATTCAAACTAAGAAGCTTATTCTTCACAAAGGAAACAATCTATAACATGGAGAGAGAGACAACAGAATGGAAAAATAAATCTTTACCACACACATCAAATAGAGCAGTAATCTCCAAGATATATAAAGAACTCAATAAACTTTAATGCCAAGAAAACAAAGAGAGAGAGAGAGAGAGAGAGAGAGAGAGAGAGATAATTCATCAATAAATGGACTAGGGAACTGAACAGACACTTCAGAGAAGAATAAATACAATTGGTCAACAAACATATAAAAAAGACCATCATCTTTAGCAATTAGAGAAATGCAAATGAAAGCTATTTCAATATTTTATTTTACTGCAGTTATGATGGCAATTATCAAGAATACAAGTAATAATAGTGTTCATGAGGATGTGGGACAAAAGGTACACTCATACATTGCTGGTGGCCACATCAATGTAGAGTAGGTCAATTCACAATAGCTAAACTATGGAACCAACCTAGGTAATCTTCAACAGATGAATGGATAAATAAAATGTGGTGTGTGTGTGTGTGTGTGTGTGTGTGTGTGTGATGGAATATTATTCAACCTAAAAATAAATAAAATTATACCACTGGCTGGCAAATGGATGGAACTTGAGAATACCATGCTAAGCTAAATAAACCAGTAGCAAAGTTCCAAAGGTTGAATATTTTATCTGAAGTGCAGATGTTAATTCACAATGGAAGGCACTAGGGAATAATAAATGCAATTTAGATTAGAGAGAGGGAAGTGAAGGGAGGGAAAGAGGTATGAGGATTTGAAAGATAATGAAATGGATCAGATATTATTTCCCTGTACGCTTGTACAATTATATGACTGGTGTACTTCTACATCATGTACAACAAGAAAAATGTGAAGTTATATTCCATTTCTGTATGCTGTGTCAATGCATTATACTGTTATGTGTAGCTAATTGTAACAAATGCAAAAAAGATTGAATAAAACAAATTACAAACTATAAGAATTAAAACACTGTTGTACTGTAATAGAAGACAACATACAGACCAATGCACAAAAAAGAGAACAAGGATAAGCCCAGACTCTCACTTCACACTCATCTTTGAGAAGGGGGACAATAATACAGAATGGATAAAGGATAGTCTCTTTAACAGATGGTGCTGAGGACACTCAATAACCACATGGCAAAGAAAGAAACCAAACTTTATCTTACACCTTATCAAAACATCAACTCAAAGAGAAAAAAAAAACTGTAACAGTGAGATGTGAATCTGTAAAATTCCTGGAAGAAAATACTGGGGTCCCATTTCTCCATCTATTCCCATCTTACTAAGGTGACAAATATAAACTTTACTCTGATTTGATCACTACACAGTGTTACATGTATTAAAATATCATGCTATACCACACAAGCTGAAGTTACTATTTTTCAATCTAAAATTAAAAAAAACAAAGAAAAGCATAAATTTGTGAGAAAAATATAAAAAGAAAACACAAAAAAAACACTTTATAACATTGCTTTAGGAAATGGTTTTTTGGCTATGACAGTGAAAAGACAGGGGAAAGAACCATAAACAGACAAGTATAATTCCATTAAACCAAAAGCTTCTGCACAGCACAGTAAAGCATGAACAGGGAAAAGATTCAACTGTTGGAATGATAGAAATGACTTACACATCACCTGAGAAGAGTATAAATTCTAAAACATACCAAAATCCCTATGAAAAAACAGTAAACAAGCTGGGTACATTGGGACATACCTTGAATACCAGTGGTTTGAGAAGCTGAGGTGGGAGGATCACAAGTTGAAAGCCAGCATCATCAAAATAGCCAGGCCCTAAGCAACTGAGTGAGAGGCTGACTCTAAATTTAAATAAATAAGTAAATATAAATAAATAAATAAATAAATAAATAAATAAATAAATAAAAACTCTGGGGATGTGACTCAGTGGTTAAGTGCTTTGGGTTCAATTCCTAGTTGCAAAAAAAAAAAAAAATGTAAACAGAGAGTACCATGCTGTTTGCAAAGAAATGTGGCTAGGGTAAAATGGGTGCTGATCTTCAATGGGTATACAATGTTAATTGTATAAGATAAACAACTTCTAGATATTTGCGGGATAACACTGTACTTATACTTTACAATACTATAATGTTCACTTCTATATTTTTTAAGAGTACATATATCCTACCTAGTATAATTATTATTGTGCAAAGGAGGAAGGGAGGATACAAGGGATGGAGGGAGGTAAGGATAATGGAGAGAGAGGAGGAGGCAGAAGGCAGGAAAAAGAGGACTAGCTCCATGATGCTCTTCCTACACAGTCAGGATTACCCCGCTTACAGTGGATCTGTTCTTGAATGAGTATTTTGCTGTTGCTATCATAACTTTTATTGATTTTATCTTACTACTTATTTTTCATAAGTAAATTCTAAGAAGGCAATGAACCACAGGTATGAACACAGCACATAAATGTAACCTGCAGGTATACTGCATTTGGCCACTTCATGCACACTGAGTTTTCATTCCCATTATCGCAAATTCCAGTGGGTCAAGGAAATATGGGAGCTAAGAGAGAGTTGGGTACAATGTGACCATGTCCTGTCCACAAGTAAAAAAAGGGGAGCATGATGAAACCCAGGGAGGCCACACATTAATGTCCAACCATAATTAGATTCAAATACAGAAAGAAGACAGCTTTGTCACTCAAGGTACTTCTCTGTGTTAGCCCACCTCTCCAGCTGAGGATGTGAAGAGAAATGGAAAGCAGGGTGATCCATAGTCACTTTTCTTCCAGTTCTTTCAAACTCATTAACAAACCAGCTGGAGAAATTGTTCACAGTTATCAAGGTATAGTACAAACAATTGCACTGGTTCTGTGTAACATATTCCCTGCTTTGGTATTAATGAACACAACATGGATGTGTACGTTCTCTAATGTGACTTGTTCATAAGTTTGCATTAAGAATTGATATGGTATACATAAAGATGAATGTTAGAAGTCTTGCTAATAATTTAAAATGTTGTAATAAGAAGGACAATTAAAAGACAAAATGTACCATGACATTTGAAGAGATCACAGAAGAAAGAAATAGATTTCTGTGGCATAATGTCAATGGTAGAGTTCACCTCTTCTAGACAGGTAGTCTAAGTTTTTATTTTGCATTGGGCCTGACAAATTACGCAAGGTACCCTAAAAATACCAGTAAAAATGTGTATATTTCCCTGGAGAATCTGGTGATTCTAGGATTTGGTAAGATAAATTTTAAAATGAGCCTTAACATATGAATGAGGAAGAAAATGAAGAGTAAGAGGAGAGTCTCCTAAGGTGTCCAACATGTGAATGCCTGACAAATGACATAAGTACTAAAGTAAAAGATCCTGAAAGAGTGAAAGCTGGAAAAATATAAGCAATAAAATAAAAACCTTTAACAGTAAATTATAAGTGAAAGCAACAAATGAATATATATTTACTGATAAAACATAATTGACTTCACTGATAAAAAGTGTTGGGAACAGACAAATCTTTCATATAGAAGAGTTCAAAACAATGCAGGAGAATAGCATCCCCTCCTGCATGTGGAGCTTAGTATCCTTGTCATTTTATGGGTGGGCAGATTCCAGTGACTTGATTGCAACAAATAGTGAAGGAATAAAGGAAAAGTATTACATTCCTAAAGGGTGAACCTGGCACAAAATACCTTGAAAATGCGTGGACTGTAGTGCTTCAAATATTTCAGTGACCATCAGATAAACTCATCATGCTGTGACAACAAGACATTTCAAATCCATACTATTTCTTCCAAAATTATTTAATCAGTTTTCTTTATAGGTGATTAACAATGACCATTTTCACAAGCAGGAAACAAACCATAAGGATACTCTCTCCATCAGTGTTGAGTGCCTACCATTCAGTGATCAAATAGAATAATTAGTTTTAATTTGTTTTTAATTAACAAATATTTATTGCACATGTTAATAAAATCAAGCATAAAATTTCCAAACGCATGGTACACAATGATCATATCTAGTTATCTATCTTCTACTTTCATCCCTTGCCCTGCCCCAGCACCCTTCCTACCATCCAGAAATTACTATTGAGCTTTTATATTACTTATAAAAAATCAACTCTAGGGTGTAGGTGGCAAACATGTTAATAGAAAAAAGATTTCTGCAGCCACAAAAAAAAAGAAAAATACATTTGCAGAAATGAACTCTCCCCACATCTCAGAGACCACAAATGTTAACACCTGGCTGAGTCTCCCTTTATCTCACTGTGCACAATCAAAAAAATGATCTCCAGCTATTGCCTTCACTATGCTGACCTTAATTTTTCCAGAAATCTTCCATTTGGCTTCAGTTTCCACCACATGAGGACAGGGGTTCCACTGAGATCATCAGAAATCACTATGGCACCAAATCTCAAGGTCCCTGCTTTGCCACCCTGTGGTTCACTTTTTAGTGGTTTTTAGAACAAAAGGTTCTGCCTTTATTTTTAAAATCATCTCTTCCAGAAATCCACGTCATTACATTTTCCTGGTTTTCTATCTCTTTAACTGGATGCCCTAACTCTCGGTCTCCTTCATATAATTTTCTTCACCAATGCTAAATATAGGAGTGTCCCCAGCTCAGAGAAATGCTCTCTGTACTTCTGTATCTTCAACCACACCCAGGGTCATTCTCAGTCTCATGGCAGTATTTTCCACATTCCCCTGATTTCCAAATATTCATTTTCTTCCCAGTCCTCTCCTGTCACCTTCAGACATGTTCATGTGGATATAAAGGAGAAATCACAAACATCAACACAAAAGCCTTCTTCAAGACTAGCACTCTTTTCCCTGCCTCATGTGGTTTTTCTGATCCTTAAATAATTGGGCATCAGCCACTACCCTAGAGTGCTCAAGTCAAAAATTCAGCTATTGTCCTTGATCTTTTCACCATTACACTCACACCAATCCATCCCCCAAACCTGCTTATCTTAAAGACAATATTATAAACATATATGTGTGAAATAGGGACAGAGAGAGATACATGTATTCAAAATTATTGCTTTATAAGTACACATTATATGTACATTAAATATTTTAAAAATATATAATTATAAATAAATAAATCATGTTAAATAACTTTTATTCCTGTTACCAAGTCATGCCATCATTTTATATTATACATATTCTATTGATATCCATGGGGACAAGTTCTTCTAAATGTCCACAAATCCTCCTCATATCGAGGGACTTAAAAGCTGCTTTTGCCAAAAAGCACTGAATATTCACTTAGGCCTACAGATGCCCAATGGACAACTACAAGTGAGATAACAATTGGCATCTCTGAGATATATTTATTCTATTTAATGGCTTATAATAGTCACACCATAGAAAAGAGAAAGAAATACCTGCAATATTAGTAAGGACTCCTGAAACATCCCAGGCACAACAGGTGTAGGAAGAGGCCATGACAAAATTGAAACCCTTATCCTACTTCTGAATAAATTTTGAATATATATATATATGTTCATACACACACACACACACACACACACGCATACATAAACTGGGTAGTTATTGTAATACTCCCTTTCATAGGTGGATGATTAATTTCATACATACAATTAATGAAGATTTGTACAAAAAATTAAAAAGCTGCTTGTAAAGCAAGTACTGAAGAGTTTTCTAAAATGTTTTCTATCCAAGCCAGCCAATAAGTAGGCAGATAGTCTGGTGGATGCTAGAAAAATGTCAAAAGTACAGTTCTGGTGCCATCTAGTGTCTAATTAGGACTTAGCACTTCTAACAATGGAAAAGTACCCACATTAAGCAGAGCAGTAAGTACAAGTAGGGATGAGACAGGAATTCTTGAAACCTCAAAGAGGGGTGGAGAGATGCAACTGGAGAAGCAAGCAAGGAAGGGATCCTTAAGGAGGCCTTTATCTCATAGGTAGGAAAGGATTGGGGCAGCTAAGTGACATGGAGAAGGGTGTGTTTTAGAATAATTGAGAAGGTAAAACATTGCCATGGATGGTAAAATTAGATCAGGTGCCTAAAGGGGGTCAGTACTTCATGTCTCTTTAGTGCCTGAATTCTTGGGTCAGTCCAGGGGAATGGTAGCCCCCACGAAAATGAGAGCAGAGATTCCTTGCTGTTTTGTTCATGTCTGTGTCCTCTCTGCCTAGGACAGAGCCTGGTACTATAGTTTTTTTGTTTGTTTGTTTGTTTGTTTGTTTGTTTTTAATTCAAGGACTTATGTTTCCATATATAAAATTAAATGAAGGCTGTGGTTTTGCCTAGAGGTAGAGAGTTTGTCTATTATGCATGAGGCACTGGGTTCAAGCCTCACCATAACATAAAAATAAAATAAATGTATTGTGTCTACCTACAACTAAAAAATAAATGTTTAAAAGAAAAAAATACTAAATGATAATACTGTCAAAATAGATCCCCTGCCCCATCCATTGCAAACTGCCTTTTAGAGAATCATGAAGCTGGAACTTGGCCTTACACCAGCCTGAGAGGCAGAAGTCACTTTGTGTCCTACTTTACAGATGTAGGGAGTGTCCCAAAGTAGCACCTGGAAAGAGTCAAGGCCTCTTCCCCCATCAATGCTTTTTTTTTATTGCCCAGGTGCTATGAAACCCCTGCCTGTGAGTGCGTGAGTGAGTGAAGGGGACTGTGCGATCCAGATCAGGCTCCAGCAAGTGATGGCTGCATCACAGGCTTACCCTCTCTGGACTTCAGGGTCTCAATATGTAAACAGCAGGCACCAAGAGAAGTCTCTGTGAACACACCAAAAAAAAAGTATTGTTCCCCAAAAACAAAGTGTCTCAGGCAATATCCCAAGGACCCCTTCCAGAAACCCCATGGGACCCAATCAAGCTGAAAATATAGAAAGTGCACAGCATCCAATGAGAGGGAGGAAGAAAGAAAGGCTGTGCCATGGCATCTTCAGCCTCCCTCCATTGCCTCAGTGGGTAAGAGGGGAAGCTGAGGCCCCCAATGTAGCAGACCCTGAGGTCACATTACTATCTCAGAGCCCAAAGACCCTGCTTCGCCTCTGGGTCCACAGTGATTCCTGAGAGAATTACAGGATGCCTCTCCTGACTCCCTTTGCCTCCTGTGGATGCACCCATCATGCCCTCTGCTCCTGCATCACTGTGCCTCCTGGTTCCTAGGCTGTGCTCACCTAAGGGGTCCTGGGTGGGGTACTGCCTCCCACGTGCTTCCCCTGTCTTCTCCCTGCCCACTGTTCTTAGGATTTGGGCTCCACTCACTCAGCCTGACTCTGCCTCACCAGCTCTGCCCACTAGGTCCTCTCCACTTTTTTTCATAGGCTTCACCCAGCATCTGGCCTCTTACCTGAACTGTTCTGCAGAGCCACGCCCACTCCACCCATTTGATCCTCTGCATTCTGTCCACGTGACTCATCCTCCCATGACATATTTAACACTCTGGGATTGCAGGTTTTTCCCTCTAGCTCTGGAACCTTTGCAGTCTCTCTTGGCCCAATTCCACAAGCATCCACTAGCATACCAAATGGCTCTGCTCTTCTTCACTAGCCATGGTTTTCCATCAAGTTCACTCCTACACCAGCCTCCCTGTCACCTGGCCACTCCATTGCTTCTTGAAAACTCCATCTGAAATGAATGAAAGAGATCTTGCAGAGATGCCCATGGTTGTGACACCACTGAGTCTAAGGGACAATTACCTTTGGGCTCTGGTCACGTTTGAACCCCACATCTTCAATGGTTCACCTTGAACCACTCTGCTAACCACAGAGTATCTCCATTTACAAAATTCCAGCTGATGATAATACTTTATTTGCATAAATGTGATCATGTTTTCAGCACTGTCTTTGTATTATGGATGCAGGAGAGGCACTGTCAAGCAATTAGCAACATCCCTGCCCTATTTGTGAAAGAGCCCAGCCAGATTAAAAAAGCATGTTTTCAAAGGACATGGCCTTCTGCTTTTTTTAAAGCTCTGTGGCCTTCAGTACCTTCTCTTACCCTTTCCACACAGGATGGGCACAGCTACTTGGCAAACAAGAGTCATCTGTGATCTCTTCTCCAGCCAGCCTGGGGCATCTCAGAATGAGGAAGCATAGGTATCTGGTCATGGCCATCTTTCTCCAGGTTCAGTCTCAGAAGAGAAAGCCTCTTTATAATGACTTCTGTATAACTATGATTTATTCTGACAGCCTGACCCAATGCTGTAGAGACAGGGCAGCAGTTGGGGACTTGGGCTTCAAGCTGCAGAAACTGAACTGGGTGATTTAATTAAAAAAATGACGCTGGGGAGGTCAAGGAATCTGATAGCAAAGTTCAATAAAACCAGGAGCTGGGTTTTGCCAGGTGATTTCAGTGGCCAAAAACCCTTTATAGTTCTCGCTGAACCCGATTATTATATAAGCACACTGGAAGCCTTTCTGCTGTTGCTTTGTTGCTGCAAAACAACAAAGAGAAGGGGTCTGGTTGGCTGGGTATAGGTATTGGCTGGGAGTACAAATTCTTCACATTAAACTAGGTATTAAAGGATAAATTGAAGTATGCTAAAAAGCAAAGGGAAGAACATTCTAGGTAAGAACACCATGTGTGACCTCACAAAGAAATTTGTGTCCTCTCAGAATCACACAACCACACTATGCCAGGTGCTTTTCTCATCATGTCATTCAATATCCCCAAAACTTTCAAAAATAGTGCCATATTTTGGAAAACTGAGTGTATTGTTCCACAAAAATGCTAAAGGCTTCTATAAAGAATTCAAAATATACAGCAGAATACTGCAAAACTGGGCAAGGGGTGGGAATCTTGCCAAAACCCAGTGCCCCAAACACCAGAATTAACATTAGGCAGTATCATTTCCCAGGACTTTTTAGTCACCTAGATTGAAGGGTGAATAAAAAAGCAAGGATGGGTAGAAAGAAAGAAAAGAATTTGATTAAAATGGGGTTAAATGTTGGTTGGGTTTGTGGATCAGTGGGAGAGTGCTTGCTTAGTGCACATGAGGTGCTGGGTTATATCAACACCACATAAAAACAAAAAAAATAAAATAATGATTAAAATTATAAAAAAGTTATTAAATATGAAAACACAGCATTTTCACTTGAATTTATGGAAAGAAAGAAACAAAATCAGTAAAAGAGAAGTAGTTGCTAACATGACAAATTTATTTTGTGATCAAAATGCTTGTTTGATATAAGAATACCCCAATATTGTGATTAACAATGTGTCTCAAAAACTAAAAAAATACCATTAAAAAAATCTGAGGATGAGGCTCAGTGGTTATGTTCCCCTAGTTTCAAACACTTGTACAAAAAAAGAAAAGAAAAGAAAAAGAAAAAAGAAAGAAAGAAAAGAAAAGAAATAAAAAAAGGGAAAAAAATTGTGGTTCTTTTTCTTATGTTACATATTACAATTTTAGCATTCATTTTTACCTGTTGTGGAGGCTGTGAAACATCAGTCTCTCACACATACGTCCTTGCCCACACCTGACATTTTGCTGTCAAGCTATTGTTTTATGTCAAGGTCTATACTTTACCTGCCACCTCACTTTAATTGGAAATCTTTTCAAATCCTAGATTTCTCTGGAGGCAGGGTTCATCTTCAGTCCTTGGACCCTGGCTTCTTCCTTCTCTGTTCATTTAGATTCAAGTCTTTTTTGGAGAAGACCCTCTTCAAAATTGGGAACAGTAAGGCTTGCTTAAAATCACTTTCCCAATGGCCCATCAGTGCAGGAATTGAGATTGGGACCAGTGTTAGTCTGTTGTGGAACAGTTCTCAGGAGAGCAATGGGAGTCCTGGGATTTTGGACTTGAGTGTTGGAATCAAGAAGAAAGATAATCACTCTCTGTGAACATTCTGGGACAGATGAGGGATCCTGGAGATGACTCAGGCCTAACTCTGCCCCAAGGGCTTAGATTAGGTACTGTAGAGGTTTTGTGTTGTACTTCCACTCCATCCCCAAAGACCTGAAAAAGAATTGGTGACAAAGATGGCTGGTTCTTTTGACCTACATTCTTCCTGAACCTGAGGACAATGAACAGAAAGTAGAACAAGGAGAAAAATCAATGCATCTGTCTTTCCACTACTAGAAAAATATACCCATCAAATATGAAAAAGATTTCCTTTTACTTGAAAATCAAAAAGCCCAGTGGTTGGCAGTCTGGGCTGCTATGGCTATCCAGACATGCCATCATGCCCCAGAACCCTTTCTATTTTTCATTCTGCAGTCCATTCAATACAGCAATCAGAGGAAAGAGAAGAAGGAAAAAACAAAGATCTAAGAGGCCCAGTGGCTTCCACTGATATTTCACTGGCCAGCACAGAATCATAGAGACCCCTACCTGCAAAGAATATTGGGGAATACAGTTTGTTTTTCACTTTTAGTTTGGGTTTGGTTCTGTTTTTTGGTTGTGGGGACTGAATCTAGGATTTCTTAAGCACTGAACAACCAACCCCAACCCTTTTTATAGTTTATAGACAGTGTCTCTCTAAGATTTTTAGGGCATCACTACATTGCTGAAGCTGACCTTAGACTTGTGAGCCTCCTGCCTCAAACTCTAGTCACTGGGATTATAGGCATGTGCCACCAGGCCTGCCTGGCTTTTTTTTTTTTTTTTTTTTTTTTTTTTTTTNGTGGCTGGAGGTGGGAGCTAGGAGAAGCCATCTCGGAGCTGCGTTAAAGGTATGAGAGTCTGTCTCTTTAATTTAAAACTCTCTATCAATTTCTTATGCACCGAATCTTCTTTCATGAAGCTCGAGCTGTTCTCCTGACAGAGAAACCCAGAGCCAGGCACATGGAAAACACTCGTTTTACTACTGCATTGTACTTTCAGCCCTAAACCTGTCATTTTGAATTATTAGAAACCCATTTTATAAAATATAAGGTCCCAGTGGAATGAATTAGGGATGCCTACACCTGGACCTTAACAACCAGTTGTGCTCGGGTGGCTTAGTGTATGCCCAGTGCATAGTCACACGGTGGCATGAAAGGATGGGCATCAAGTGAGGAATGTGTCCTCATGGGCTGTTAAAGGAGAACTGTGCATAGGTGGCCAGGCTGAGATATTGTTCTTTCACATATGTTAGGGTGGCCATCTCAGGTGGAGAAGGGGTACACGATTAGTGCATTTGGGTGGTTACCCACTGAGATACATCTCCAGTTTTTTAAAATATTTTTTTCTTTGTTGATAGATTTTTATTTTGTTTATTTATATGTGGTTCTGAGAATCAAACCCAGTGCCTCACACATGCCATGCAATTCAATTGTACTACCACTGAACCACAGGCCAAGCTCATTCCCAGAACCTTTTACTTATTTATTTGATTTGGCCCTTCTGGGATTGAACTCTTGGATACTCCACCACTGAGCAACATTACCAGCCTCATTTTGTATTTTATTTAGAGTCTCACTAATTTTCTTAGTTAATCACCATTGTTGAGGCTGACTATGAGCTCATAATCCTTCTGCCTCAGCCTTCTGAGCCACTGGGATTACAGGTGTGTGCCACTGTGTCTGGGTTCCCTTTTCTTTCTTGTTTTTTTTTTTTATTATTTTGATACAGGGTTAAATTGTTTCTCAGGATCTCACCAAGTTAATGAGTCTGGATTTGAACTCTCAATACTCCTGCCTCAGCCTTCAAATTCACTAGAATGACAGGCCTGTGCTACTGAGCCAACTCTAATACAAATTTTAAAGTTATTAATTCCATGGTAATATTAATCTATTTAAACTTTCAATACAAATCATACATATAATATATTCACTTATTATAAATAAATTTATAAGGATTAGCATATGCCATTTTTATAAAAATAGATGTCAAAAAACTTACTCTCATTTACCAAATGTGACCCATAAAATCTTGAAAACATATGGATATTTGACTTATATATTTTTATTCTTTTTCCAGATTTATTATTATAGACAAGTTCAAAACACTGAATGAGTGAATGCAGAGAATTATGCCAATTTCCTAAATTATTAATTGAGGATAATATTTTATTTTTCCTAGTAATGACATTTATTTTCCCACAAATACTGCATGTGGAATTTATGTGTTGAAGCTGAAAATTTGATTACACAGAAACTGAAAACAGAAATGCTAACCAGATTTATGATAAGAATGAGAAAGAGACTGATTGTGTGTAAGGAGTGTCAAAAACAGTTAAGACCAGAAAGTAATTCTTAGGTTTTAAAGCACAATAGGTGATTATGTTCTATAATAACTTCTTAAACAAATCAAAATAGCCAGAAATTTGCTGGTTTCAAACAAAGAATAATAATTTTAATGAGATTAAAATTACCCTAATCTGATAATTACACACTATACACACATGTTGAGTTACAATAATGGGTCTCATATCCAAGTACAAATAGTAGATTCCAGTTAAAAATTAAAATAAACAGAAATCAACTCTTTGATGTTTTAACCAAATATCTACATCACCTCAGATTTTAAAATGGTATCCTATGTTCATAAATGTTTCACTATTTTGGTTTATCTTAGTGTCATGTCTTTTATATCTAAAAGGTCTAAAGAATCATGGAAAGATTTAGCCTCATCCACATGGTTTTCTGATGACTGCTATTTTTTTCAAACCTTGTTTACACTTTATTTTATTATTTTATTTTTTATGTGGTGTTGAGGATTGAACACAGTTTCTCATGTGTGCTAGGCAAGCACTCTACAACTGAGCCACAATCTTAGCCCTGATGACTGGTGTTTTTAAATATGTGGCTTGAAACAATTTAAAATACATACCTACTATTTCAGACACTTGACTTAAAACACAAAATGCCTTGTATAGAAAATACTCCATCAGATTAACATCAATTTTTTCTGTATCAATTTTATGTATGGTTTCTTTACTGAAGAAATACATTCTGCTTCCTTCAAGCAGATGAATATTGGGATTTTATGGAAGTTCATCTTTTAGGCTTGGGTCAAATTCTTGTTCTTTAATTAAAAACCTTACAATGGAATGACTTTGAGTCTATCTGAACTGTTACTTTAATTACCACCTTTATTCCAGATGACTGAGGAGAAGACAATAATAAAATATTTCTACTGATATTCAATAGCTGGACTTTGGTCACTTAAGATATTTTTTTCTGGTCATGATAATAACATATATGCAAGGTGGATAGCTACATTGGGGATTCAAAGACAGGCCTAAAATACTGCCAAAGAGCTTTCTACACATATTGCTAGAATATTTTAATGTTATGAAAACAATTTGAAGCAACAACATATGTAGCCATTATTAAAAGAAAAGGTTTAAATCTATTAAATCACATATATGAGGAACTGCATAATTAAAACATAATGGCCAGCATTTCTACTGAGGACTTTTTATTTCAGAAACACATCTATATTTGATACTTCTTCTTTCATACACAATACCTCTAGAATATATGTAATATGACTCCTTATATGTCATACAAGATGATTAGATTTAGCATCAAGGTAACACTTTAACTCAATAAAAGATTACAAATATAAATCAAAAAATCACCTTAGAAGGCATGCTTCTCAGTGTCATATTAGATGATATATTAAAGGCATTAGGTCAGGTAGTAAATAGTCAAAAGACAGCACTAAAAAAATACATCTGTGTGCACACCTACTACGTTGAGATTCATTTTTTTCAGATGGTTGCAATTCTTTACTTTTGTGCAATCCTTCCATTTCAATTCACTGAAAATTGTAGAGTTTTCAATATGTTCCTACTGCTTAATCAAGAAGAGAAAGATGAAATCAAAGTAACACACTACCCGAGAAAACCTCAAGATGAGATTATATAAAAAACTAATTTGATAATATATGGTAATTCTGAATCTATAAGAAAGCCTATGTACAGTGGGAGCACAGTTACCATTACATAATTCAGACATAATTTTGTAATAATATTGGAATGGCACCTGGAGGATATTAGAGGGACTTGATAACTGAAGTGAGAAAAATGTGTGTTGGGTGAATCCACATATATCCCTGGTAATAGGATAGGCTGAGATTGATGAAGATGACACTATTTGAAACAAAGGCTTCTGTTTCATTTTCTCCTAAGATATATACTATTAATATGGAATATGAAAAAACATGAAAAAGATCAACAAACTATATTATTTTATTAGTAAAAAAAATCATTTTCCTTTGAAGTTTGTCTTGAGATTGCAGCTAACACCATAATTTTCTTCTGCAACTTAACATTCCTTTTCTAGCACAAGATCTAGCCCAAGAACTTTACCATTGGTATTTTGGACCTAATACATCTAGGGATGCTGATAATTATGGGGTTCATAGTTACAGATATGTTTGTCTCCGAATTTTGGTGATGACATCAAATAAAAATTAATAATCTACTTTCACAAGTTTTTTTGGGGTGCTTCATTTGTACCACCTGCCCGCTGAGTGTTCTCTATGACATCACCTTCAGCCCCAGAAGCTCCTGCTTGGCAAAGTTCAACCATCAATTCTCACAGCAGAGCCTGTGATTCCTTGTTCCTTGTGGGTATTCTACATGTTCTTGAATGCTTGATTCTTATTCTCTTCTACTGCCATCATCAATGTGACCTAAAATGATCTTATATTTATTACTGTATGCTGAACAATTGTACCAATGTATTAATTTCTAAGACATTTATTTTCAATATTAGGGGTGTTCCAGGAAGTCTTTTTTTCTAAGGCTCATGTCCTGAAGTCACAAACTGCCAAAATGCATTGAATCCTTGATGATCTTTGTACTGGAAAGAAATTATTGGTTTCAGCATTGGACTCTCACCAAGCCATGGGTTTATTAGAGTAGGACACTGCTGTTTTCTTCTGTAACCATGACATGGTATCAATCATACGTAAAAAGAAAAAAAAATAACAGAAATAGGAAATGGTTCTCTCAGCAAAAAATAAAAATAAATAAATAAATTACAAGTGCATTGTGATAGTGCACAGAATATCCAAAATGTGGCCTCTGTATAAGGGCATCTACAGAAAGCATGAACTTGTATACCTGCTGGGAGAAATAAAAATGTTGCAACCCTCCAGTGAATTCGGCTTTATTATTTGAAAGTACAGAAAAAATAGCCATTGATAAAACAATAATTCTTGCAGGACTGAACATTGAATGTACATTTGCAAGAATATAAAATAGATTCCCAGAGCTATTCAATACAGAAATATTGTTAAAAAAATGAAATTCAGAAATAGCCCAAATGTCCATCATTTGTTTAGTTCCAACTTTGGTCTATATATACCATGGAAAGTTAAGATTATTGCATATGTGGAGTGTTTTCCAGGTTGTTTCATTGAGTGAAAAATAAGGGGCAGACAGGATATGCAGGAGCACTCCCTTTTGGAAAGAAAGAAATTTACATAATAACATATTATTGTTATTGCCTCCTACCAGAACAAGAAACAGTAAGAATTTATACTAGAAACAATTAAATCAGTTGTTCATGAAGGGCAATGGTTAAAGATTAGTGAGGACGGAATATAGGTGAGTCTTCAGTGTATTTTAACATGGGTTTATATTTGAGCCACATAAACAAAAACCACAGTTAAGAGTCTGACAACCCAAACATTAACCATACTATTCTGTGACTAATTAATTTCTTAAGCTTGCATGATTTCCAGGATCTTTTCTTCAATGTGAACAAAATGTTTACCTAAAATAGCAATGCTTGCTGTGATGTAACATTTACTTATCAGTAATTGGCAATAAAGGATCTCAGGGTTCATATGCAATGATTAATGTCAGCACAGCAAGGGACAACATGGGTTTTATGCTTTCTCCATTAGACTGGAGTTTACAAGGGCAGGGGCCACTTCTTATCTAGTGTGAGCAGCCTGGTGAATACACAGATATGACTATTAATATACACTGAAGAATTCTTTGAAAGTTTAATGCCAAGAACACAGAGAGGACATGACAGTTACTTTCAGGTCCAGGTTTCAGAAGCTTGGCTATACAGACTTGGGGAAAAATGACCAGTCCTAGACCCTGTGTGAGTATGTATTTTAATGTTGTGGTAGTTGATCATGAGCCTGGGCAGACAAAGGTGGGGTCCTGCAGGTTATTAACTCATGGAATAGGATTATTGTCATTTATTAAAAGAAAACTGCAAAGAAACTTCTCAATTTATCCTGTGAGGACAGAGATGGTGTACTTCCTTACTGTCATCAAGATGCTATATTAATCTATGGTAGACTGGGTGGTTTATAAGCCACAGACACTCATTTTTCACAGTGTGTAAGATCAAGGCACAAGGCAATTCAATGTTTGGAAAGGACATTTCTAATGGGTAGAAGCTTCTGGCTGTGTCATCATGTGGTGGAAGAAGCCAGTTAGCCTATAGCACTGTTCATTAGAACCTTAATTCCACTAATGAAGTCTTCAGCCTCAGGACCTCAACACCTCCCCAAAGACTCACCTTCTAATACCATCACCTTAATGGAGAAGAGGTCAACCAAGGTACCCAAGGAGACACAAACCTTCAAATTAGAGCTGTCTATGAAAAAGCAGGTTCTCAATAGTCAATAAACCTGTTGGAAACTTGATCTTGGACATCTGAGCTTTCAGAAGTCCACAAATGAATTTTTGTTTTTTGCTTGTAAGATATATGTTTCTAGTACTCCCTTAGAGAAGTCCAAACAGACTAAAATATATTTAAAGTGATAATTCTGTCTTTTCAATTGCTCCTTCAATATGAACTCTTTCCTGTATTTTACACAGGTTATCAACTCTCTGGGCATCCCTCCATGTATGTGCCTAGGTACATGCACATACAACAGCAAGGAGCTTGAGGCTTTCCAACAAGCCCAATCCTCATATTCTGCATTTCTACATGTCAAAATTGGGAACCACCCACTTGGCCCCATCCCTGCAAGGCAGGAACAGGCCTCCTGTGATATTTACTCTCTGAGCTATCTCTTTAAGATAGGAGTGAAGCCTCCTTCTACCCTTCACTCTGGACTCTGCTCTCACCTCCTCAGGGGGCCTGCCTGTATCCTAGTTAGAGCCAGGCCTTCCATTGCACCTGTACATCATTTTCCTGCTCTATGACCTGATCATTATGTGCCAACACTTTACCATGCTAATCTGTGCATTTTTTCCTCTGTTCCCACAGCAACAATGAAGCTGCATTTTGCTAGCTGTGTGACCTTAAGCAAGTTAACTCAACACAGCTGAGCATTCCTGTCCTGCAACATGGGTATAAGCATGGCTTCAACTCATGGAGTTCTTATTGCCAGTGAAGAGTTCAGGGATAAAATTCTCAAAAACAATAGTCCAGTACATGGTCATCAATTGCTCCTGATGTCATTAAGTGTCACCATTACTATCTGTCAATCCCACTTCACAACATGGGAAACATGAATCCTTGAAAAGTAAAAAATAAAATAAATAAAATAATTAAGTTCATGTGGCCAGTGGGCCCAGGTCTGCTCTGACTCTAGATTCCCTACCCCCAACCAGAGCTCAGGGCAGAATGAATACAAAGGTGCCACATGAGGAGAGGACTAATGTAAAGCAGATAAAGGCAGTTTCATGAATGGACAAAAGGGAAAGAATTGAGGGAAGGAGCCATATCCTACATCTGACACTTGGAGAATCAGGAGATTTTACCTTCACATTGACTCTCTTCTCTTGAGAACAAAACTGTACTGAAAACAGACCACTGAGACAGGTTAGTCATCAATGAAGACAATAAAGATCACTCTGGAAGTTACCAGGCTGGTTGGTGCATGTACAAGTAGTCATAGCCACAGATTGGAAGACCTCAAATGGTTCACATGAGACCTTTTGCTTCTTGCATCTTCATTCCCTGGTTCACACAATGGCAGGCTGAGCTTGGACACTGAAGGTACTGTGTGCTGGCAGGTGACATCTCCAGAAAATAGCATCTACACATATTTTCACAAGTTTACTCATTCTACTCAGCCATAAACAAGAATGGAATTATATCATTTGTGGGAAATGAATGAATCTGGAGAAAATCAAATTAAATGAAATAAATCAGATGCCAAAAGTCAATTGTCAAGTCTTTTCTCTCATATGTGAAATGTAAAAGAAAAATGGAGTTGAAAAAAGAAGTGGATCTCAAAAAAATTGGAGAAAGAATAGTTGAGTTTAGACTGATGGAAGAGAGGATAAGAGAGATGATTCAGGCACTGAGAAATGAGACTGGTCAGTGATGTTATGCCCATATATGTATAGGTCACAAAAGAACATACTAATAAAATAATTACAATGTGCTAAATTAAATGACATTTTTGGTACCAGTGACTGAAATTCAGCATGCTTCACCATTGAGCAACATCCCCATCACCAGTCCTATTTTTGTATTTTTTTTTGAAACAGGGTTTTGCTAAGTTGTTCAAGGCTTTGCCAAAAGAGCTAAAGCTGGGTGCCCACAAAGCAAAAATACAAAGGCCTGTCATCCCCCTAGCTCATGGAGCTCTCACTAGGCACTAAGTGCTAACTATCTATGACTTCATTTAATTCTCACTATAGTCTTGGGAAGCAAGTGGCATTAGCCCCATCTTAAAGATAAATAAATAGAAGAGAAATTAAAGATCTTTTCAAGCTGAGTGAGGTGGCACATGTCTGCCATGCCAGCAGATTGGGAGCCTAAGGCAGAAGGATTGTGAGTTCAAAGCTAACCTCAGCAAAATTGAGGTGCTAAGCAACTCATTGAGACACTGACTATAAATAAAAATACAAAATAGGACTGGGGATATGACTCAGTGGTTATGTGCCCCTGAGTTCAATCCCAAGTACCAAAGAAAAAATAAACTAGTCAAGCTTCTATAAATATATAAAAGCCAGAATACAAATGTATGATATGCACTCAAGACCTTGGTCCATTAACATTTATGTTATACTAGTCATAATATCTAGGAACCTCCCTGCAAGCTTCATAAATCTAATGCTTGAGAGTACTTCCCAGAGATTTTTGTTTCACTGACTGAAGCTGAAGTTCAGGTATCAGGGTAATTGACTCTAATGCTCACAATTAGGGATGCAATCACTTTTCTATTGAAAATCATGGAAACTTAGACAAAGAGATTGGATTCACCTGATCAATGTTGTGCGTCAAGTCCACAAGAAAACCAGGTGTGTGTCTGTACTTCTGTAGCTCTCCAAAGAGCTCTCTGTGGCTCCAATCAAAAGAAGATTCCATGAAGCTGGGGGGGGACACAAGCCAACCCCTCTGCCACAACTCACCCCACAATACTCCCAGGGAATAAGTGTACATAGAGGAGAAAATTTCATGTGGTACCTTGGTGATCAATGGACAATGCCATGCATGGAAATAGGGCACAACCCACTTCAGCAAAGCCAGAGAAGTGGCTGGGCGAGGATGGGGGCTGGCCTAGAGGATAAACTTTTCCATGGCACATGAAGCCTGAGGCTTCCTCCTCCCCAAATGAGCCTTGACTTATCACACATATACTTGTTCAACTATTTATGCCCTTTTCCTATTTTATATTTCTCTTGCCCATGGCTTTGGAGGTCTCATGCTTTGGCATTTCTTAAATTTTTTTTTTCTGCAGCTTTCAAACTACTCCAAATTCAACCATGTGGAAAATTAGCTGTAGATGTTATAGATTTTATTTTATTACCATTTAACTCAAGTTTCCAAATCTCTCTCAAAATACCTTTTTTAATTTTTATGATACTTCTATTAACTCTTCACACTTTGACAATGGTTGTGATAAAGCAGTATCTTCTGACTCAAACACTGGAATTTCAGTGACCTGCTTGAAATGATTGTACTTTCTTTTGATTCTACATCACAAGTCTCCATTTTATTTTTTATGCTTTATAACTTTATATATAGTACAGACAAGACTAAGCTAATATTACATGGTTTATCTCAGAGAAAGGGCAGGCCTCCCCTCTACCTCCATTAGTGAGTATGAGGGCTCATCACAGGTTCCTTAGGGTTGCCTTTCAGCATGGGCTCTGACTCAGCTCCATGTTCAATCTTCCTGTGATCTCCATAGCCTGTGGCCTCCAGTTCTTCTTCTTCTTCTTATTATTATTATTATTATTTCTTCTTCTTCTTCTTTTGAAATTTCAGATTAATTTTAATATTTTACACAGATCCTGAATCACAAAAAAGCCAGTTTAGAAATGGTGGCATGCAGAAACAACACTACCCAGAAACCAGGTGCTTCATGTGAGAAAAAGCTAGGGAAGAGGAGCTCTTGATAGAGCACATGATAGAGAGAGGACTCTCAGAGCCATGGTGTAACCATGGGAGGTGCCAGAAATTCCTCACCCCAAAGTTGAGGCATTGTAAATCGTTAATTTGGTGGAGAGATACTGAAAAACTTCAATGGCCCAGGGATAATTGCCCCTCCTCTCCACCTCCTATGCCCTACACCCATATTTTTTTCCCTCAGGCCACCTTTAGTGGTGGTGGAGGAGGAGGAGGAGGAGGAGGGGAGGGGATTAGTAGTAGTTGAGGAGGAGGAGTTGGGGAGGAGCAGTTGGGGAGGAGGAGGAATATGGGGAGGAGGAGGGGAGGAGTTGGGGAGGAGGATGAGAAGGAGAGGAGGGAAGGAGGAGGAGGGGGAAAGGAGGAGGAGGAGGGAAGGAGGAATTCTAAGTTAATGGAAAAATCTCTAAACTTCTTTAAGGGCGTTCATCTCAAAATGTGGTTTTAAAATAAGGCACTTCACCATCTGACACAAGAACAGAAAGATAAGAAACCAAATAAAATACTAGCAAACTCTGACAGAAACTCTTTCCAAAATTACACTTTCTAATCTTCACATGAGAGACTCCATATTCTACAGAGGGCTTATTCTTTAATATAAAAGACTCCCTCTCACCCCCACTAAACTTAGAAAATTACACTGGTTTCTTGGGGCTTCTGCCCAAGTTTATTCCTTATGAAGCACTGACATTTCTGCAAACCTCCTCTAAATATTGTGAGAGATAGAAGTGGCTTTTTATTTGGAAAAGTAGTTGTGATTTAGGATTATCAGTGAAAGCCCATGGGGCTTTATTGAATCATGTCAACAGCTGTCTGTAATAATGTGTACTTTGCTGGCCACAACATAATGTATAAAACAATGTTATAAATTGGAAAAAATATGTTTTTTCATAATTTATCAGCATTATTATGCCACAAAATAATTCACTCTTATCAATAATACAGAGCTCTTTGTGAGCATTATGTGTTGTAGGTAATAAATTCAGTCTGTTCTCTGGCCTGCCAGGAGAGTTGTAAAGCAGTATATATTAGTTCACCCTTGTGATAATAAATAACTTTAGTATGTCCGTAGGCTCCAGCTAACATTTACTTCTGAGGTCTTAAAGAACAGTGTGCTCTAAATGGTTCTGGAAATGTTTATACTGGCTCTGACTCTCCTTGGTAATATTTCAGTGAGTGACATGATCAGATAACAAGTGGCAGTATTTCTCAAGTATTGATATTGTGATATCTCCTGTAGTTTTATTGCCTGGAGTAGCTGATTTTGTCTTAATTGGATCTGTAGTTCTTTGTGTCTATTTTTAATATGATTTTCTAAAAATGGATTATACACTTGTGCACCTGTTCTAAGTGATATCACCCTTCTTTCTCAGTTATTTTTGCATGGATCAGAAATCAATAAGTCCTTACTGTTCTTGTTTTATCCTCTTGAAAAAATACAGACACGCTTATAGGAAAATTTTCTCTTGAAAATGAAATAGCTATCAATTCATCACCACTTTATGTGTTCCAAATGGTAACAAGACATCTGCATTGGTAGCAAATCACAATTGATTATATAAATAGAATTTAGAGACATATTTACATAAACTTTGTGATAATAACCAAGCTTTCTGTGTTTACTAATTTCTCCTATAATAACAGTAAGGGTGGTGATTTGTGCATAGGAAGAAAAATTCTGACATTAAATCATTCTTTTGGCTGAGAACATACAACTGAATTTTAACATGTTACAATTTTCTCACAGGATAATAAAAAAGAAATAAATTTATAAGAAGCAATTTATTGAAGGTAATAGCTTTTCTAAAAGGGGTAAAACATTTCATTTTGTTTTTATTTTCTTAAAACTGCAGAGACTAATTCTGAGAAAGTACTTAAGTGATCTCTTTTTTTATATACATTTTTGGATGTTGATGGGCCTTTATTCTGTTCATTTATTTATATGCAGTACTTAGATGGAACCTTGTGCCTCAAACATGCTAAGCAAGTATTCCATCACTGAGTCACAATCCCAGCTCCAGGCACAAGCCCATGTCTTTCAGCTCTTTCTTGATGTTTAGAATTTCTCACCCATGCCTCTGCTGTCTTGATCTAAGTATCCATACATTTACTTCACAATGATACAGTGATTTGATGCACAAACACAGTACCATTTACTGTAGCATAATAGCATGGTTTATAACTTATATCCATTTTAAGCATTCAAGCTAATTAGAGTCATAAAACTATTAGAATAGTGCCTTTTAATCCACTGGTATATTAACCTATATAAGAGGGGTGGGCTTTTTATACAAAAAAATTCTGAAAAATATTTGGACTGAAACATGTGGAAAATAATAGTTGAGGCCCACTGCTCTTTTGTGTTGCACTAATATTAATGCAGAGACCATTAGGAGCAGCACACTAGCTGAGCTGAATAAAGATGGCCAATTTCTAAGAAAATCAGAATTTTTATAATACAGGGTCTTTTTGACCACATCAGTTTGACTCCTTTGGAAAGCAAATGTGTAAGCCATGCAAGTTCACAAGACATGACCTGGCTCATCCACATTCCACATGGCTTGTGTGGCCTCTGTTCAGCAGCAGAAGACCCTCAACACTGGCTCCCACAGAAGAGATTGCTGCAGTCAAATATTGGGATTAGTAAAGTGTAATGAACTATGGTGACAGCAATTTTGAAGACAGATTCCTTGTATTTGCTTCCAGCAAAAAGACAGTAAAGAAAATATGAGTGCCAAGTCCTTTTTCATGAAATCCTCTTTGTTTTGCTTTGTGAACATACCCTATAAAAGAAAATAAAATTCTGACTGTGGGGGGAAATCTTGACCTCCAGTGATTGTTATAGAAGAATAGGAAATGTTGACACCAAGGGTATGCTATCAAATACTTAGCATAGGACTGCCTACTTCTTTGAGAGAAGGCTCTTTGGTAAATAGAAAATACTGGTCATATCCTTTCTTTTGGATTCAAGAAGGCTAGAGTTTTATTTGATGTTTGAGATCCATTGTGCTTTGAAATATAATCCTCTTAGCATCCCTGCCATAGGTTTATATGAAAGGTGAATTAAAATACTTCGGTGGGTTAATCTCCATTGATTATTTTGATGGGAAACATTTTTTAATAAAAAAAAATTTTAAAATGCAAATACTCTTTAATAGGGAATGTTATACACTATTGAGTGGAGGCTTTCTTAAAATGATTTTATTCAAACACGTCTTTTATTTAAAATATATAAATAACTGGCTTTTTAAAGCAGTCATGTAAAAAATGCAGACAATTTAAAATAAAAGTAGTAAACAGGTAAGTCATATCATATTTTCTTTTTTTGTTTAGAAAAATTTTTAATGTTTATTTATTTATTTTTAGTTTTCAGTGGACACAACATCTTTGTTTGTATGTGGTGCTAAGGATCAAACCCAAGCTGCACGCATGCCAGGTAAGCACGCTACCACATGAGCCACATCCCCAGCCCCCATATCATGTTTTTTTACAAAAATTTTTATTTGCCATTTTGTTTAGAAAAATATAAAAGAATCAAATTATTTCACATACATATAAAAAGTTAACCTTAGGTAAAACATATATACATTTATACATAGTGTTCTAGAGTGTACACACACATTCTAAAATATATAAAAGATTTCATCAACTTGGAGAAAAATTCCAGAAAGTATCTAGTAGTGATATTATTTAATGAACTTTCATGGAAAAGTAATTACAAAATCATGTCTAAACTTATAAGAAATAGTTTCATGTGTTTATCTTTATCCCAAGAAAATAAGTTTTCAGAGGTTTCTCAGAGGATAAATAATCTGTGGTTCCTCACAGTATTATCATGCATTCACTACTTTTCTTATTTCTAGCCTGGATACTGTCTCTAGTACTTAAGACATTTTCTTCATATGTAAATTTATTTTTTCACTTCTACCTATTTTGATTTACTTTTTTAAACATGCATTGTATTCTCTTTTTCTCTCTCTCACTCAAAAATAGATTTAAATGAGAGAATATACTACTTTTTTAAACAAATTTATATATTTTACTTGCTTCAAAAGTACTTGCTTTTTTTCATAATATGTTACAGTTATTCTTGGGTATTACAAACTCCACAATGGGATATATAAAACATTTTCAACATATTCAAATATGATTTTAATATTTTTTTTATTTTTAAATATTTTATGCCCTCTCTATTTGCTCACAGTCTTTTATAAACTAACTTTTTAGATTTTAATCTAATTTGTTATACATGATAGTAGAATGCATTGTAATTCATATTACACATATAGAGTACAATTTTTCATATCTCTTGTATAAAACATAGAGTCACACCATTCGTGTGTTTATACATGTACTTAGAGTAATGACATCCATCTCATTCCTCTGCTTTCCTATTCCCATGCTCACTTTCTTCCCTTCTTCCCCACTGCCTAATCTAGTGTTTTTCTATTCCCCCCATGCTTCTCCCTCCTCTCCATTACAAATCAGAAATTTTATTAACAGAGAAAACATTAAGCATTTGGTTTTATGGGGATGAGCTTACTTCACTTATCATTATATTCTTAAACCTCCATCCATTTACCTGCATATTCTGTGATTTCATTCTCTTTTAATAATGAGCAACATTCCATTTTGTATAAAAATGAAATTTTCTTTATCAATTCATCTACTGAAGGGCATCATAGCATAGTACAAAGATGCAGCTACATCAGTGTTTATAGAAGCACACTTCAAAAAATGCTTTTAACTACCAGATTATAAATGAATTTTCTAAAAATCTGATATAAAAATATAAAAATTCTAGTTTACATGTTTTTATTGAACATTGTGGATGTGTCAGTTGTTGAGTATTTTCTTATATATTTGGTATCAGAAATACTATTATTTCTTCTAATAAAATGCTTCTAAAATGAAAATACTAAATAAAGTAATAGCCTTGCCTCATGATTTATTAGGTGTAAGACTTTGTGAATATTTTAGTATTTTTTAGGTGTAAAATCATAGCTAGATTTTAGTTTAACCTAATGTTAGGTTTTCTCACTTAGTAACTTTATAAACTATGATATATCACTTAAACTCTGGGAATCTCATCAATTTGATCATCTATCAATCATTAATAATTGCTCTCAGATTTTCTGGAAAACTTGAACATGCCCAATATTATTTTCCTAACTTATTTGTTATGAAAGAATTATTCAGAGTTTCCTAAAGTAAAGTAGCCCTTAAAAATAGTGAGTGCTCTATACAATGTAGACATGTAGTGGTCATAACTATTGAGATCAGAACTACATGAAGCTTGGATTGTATACTCCATCAATTCAACTTTTTTTAACAAGGAATTAGACAAATTTTTTATACCATGCATAAGATCTCATAGCAGGACATGTAGAAACTGCAGTCACTTATCTCCATGAAGTCCCAATATCACATCCACTTATTACATCCACTACATTTGTAAAAAGGCATCTCATTACATCTAAACTGGTATATGAGATGTAACCGCACTAAGAGTCTCACCAAGCACAAAAAACTTTGAACACCATACATGGGAGGGAGGAAGCTAGGACCAGATCAAACAGAAACTCCTTGCATTAAGACCTGTAACCACTCTGGTGATGTAAGTGAACCCAAAGAAAGATCAAAGCATGAGTATTAGGGTTTAGAGATAAGCCTGCAAAAGGCTTAATTGTTCTAAGGCAAGAAAGCAATGTAAACCATAATTGTAACTATGCAGTTATAAATCACAATTTTGAACAGAAGGACAGAAAAACAGGCAGAAGAACAGAATTAAAAAAACAGGATAGAGTTTTTAACTCATAATAGAAGGCCTGACAATCCTTACCAAAGGGGTGAAGATGTTCCAGAAATTGTCTTTAAGAAAATAATTTGTGGAAGGAGTGAGTTTTTTGTTTCTGGAGAAAATGTGGGCACAAAGTGTAGAATAAGAGAAGGACTAGCAAAAGCACAAAAGTCACAAAAGGAAGCTAGAGTCTAGTAAGATGTTCAGTTATAGGGCTGGGGATATAGCTCAGTTGGTAGAGTGCTTGCCTCACATGCACAAGGCCCTGGGATCAAACTCCAGTACCACCAAAAAAGAAAAAGGAAAAAAAGATGTTCAGTTACAAATTTTTAGTGTGTTTATTGTGATGTCATTTAGAATTATGATTAGTATTATTATTAAAATCAGGAATTGAACCCACAGGTACTTAACTACTAAGCCAAACCCCAGATCTTCCTATTTTTTTTAGACTGAATCTTGCAGAATTTCTGAGACTGGTTTTGAACTTGCAATTCTCATGCCTTAACCCCTAGATCCAACCAATATTAGGTGTTTGCCACCGTATCCAGCTTAAAATTTTTTTAACTGATTTTATTTTTATGTATAAGGACTTCATCTGACAATGATTGTATTTTCTTTTGCTAATGTTTGAATAGAATCTGTACCTTATACCACAAATAACCTAAAAACTTACTTTATGTCAATATGATATTATCTTGGCATGAGTGGGAAAATAACTCTACAGTTCTTGAAGTGACTCCCTAAGTATGATCAAGCATAATGTCAAATCTTTGATATTGTTCCTTAAGAAATTTGGAAAAGAATGTGGGACATTAAGTGAATATTTTAATAAAATTAAAAAGGCTTGAAAAATATATCCCAGAGACTTGTGCTTCAATCCATTAGGAGTAATGTTTTAGACTGTTTAGTTGAGAAAATAAATGTTGTTTAGAAGCCACATCTCAGTGATTTATTTAATCAATGTTTATTTCCCATTCTAAAAAGTCTAAAGTGAACAAAATCTCTAATGGTCAGGCAGGTCTACTGTGTGGCTTATATCTGAGATAGTTCTCAGAAATCTGGGGTTCCTGCATCTGATGGGTTTTATGGATCATTTTCCCTCTAAAATTAGTTAGTATCACAAGAGTACATGTCCCTATTAAAAATATCCACGTTAGTCTTCCAGGCCTTAGAAACCTTCACTTCGGGTGGTGTGCTGTGGGAGAGGCATGCACCTTCAGGATCAGTTTCGGCCTTCAGCAAACTTGTTTGTGCTACTTGCCATCTTGAAGGTTTTTTTCCTATCATAAATTATACTCAGAAAGTTATTTTGTGTATGGAGAAAAACTTGAATTTTTATTTAACTTTCCTGTTGGCTGACTGATGTCTCTTAACCAGTGATGAATTTCTATTAATAATTTTACATGAATAATAAATGACAAAGCACATTTCATAAGATAAAATTATAAATAAGAAGAATAGAATGAGTCATTATGCCTTCATTAAGATTGTCAAATGAGAAAGAAAATTAATGTATTTTAAATATTTGAAATTTAAAATTATTGTGCTTAAAATATTATAGCAAATTGGGTAATTTTGAAACAAAGATTTTTTATCTTAATACATATGATTGAAACTTCATTAACTTAAAGATTATCTTTTCTCAAACCTGAGCTCAATGAATCACAACTCACCAGGTGCAAAACTCAAAAATTAGGCAGAAAATTTGTATATTAAAAACAAGATTAGGGCTGGGTATGTGGCTCAAGCGGTAGCACGTTTGCCTGGCATGCATGCGGCACTGGGTTTGATCCTCAGCACCACATAAAAATAAAAGATGTTGTGTCCGCCAGAAACTAAAATATATATATTAAAAATTTCTCTCTCTCTCTAGAAAAAAAAACAAGGTTATAAAAAAAAATAGATGGCTATTATAAAACCTGAAAGATAATGTTGAAAAGATTCTTCAGACAGAAAACAGAAGATCAGTCCAGAAGAATAAATTTTCCTAACATAATTCTAAAATAAGAGAAATGAGAATATGGAAGAGGGGAAATAAAACATTAAAAAAAATTCCTACTGCTAAGTGGATATGTGAATCTTCAAAAAGTTTAGTCTTCCAGAAAAGAAAAATTGGTCATGAGTAGAGGTGCAAAACCCACAGTTGCCACTAAGTTACCACCAGTTTCCCTGTCTAAAGACATGGGAGAAGTTCTTTCAAGTTTTTTGAGATAAGGTTTCAAACTAAACTTCCAAGCCAGTCAACCTTTCTTTAAATTAGGAGCTAAACATAAAGACCATGGTGTCTACACAGACTTCATATCCTGTGATATTACTCTGTGTATGTTTTAAGCAATTTCATCTGTTGCTTTAAGAATTTTTAAAAATGACTGAATTCTGTAATGGAGTTCTTTGCAAATTACCTGATAAATATTGAATAAGAAAAAGTTATCCACCATAGCTAGAATATCAATTAGGACATGGTGAAAGGCATTAAAATTAGCTAATCTAGTGAACTAGAAGTAAAAGTGTCCCAGAAATGAATGTAAATGTGCTAGTTTACATTTAACTTCTGGATGCTTACCATGCATCCATTAAAATATAAGATTTGAAGAAAAATATTTTCTAAGACAGTGTGTACTAGTCTGCCCTTTGTCTTGGCTAAGGGAGGTCAGACCTCATAGATCACCTCCATTTCTCCTTGAGATAGCCCTACATACTTCAGCCTTGTTCTTCAGTCCCTACTGTTCTGTAGCACTTTTTATTCTCGCGTTATTCTAATAGTGCTCTTCAGAACCTCATTCTATATTATGAACAAGAAGCACAGGGTGATCATTAATTATTGAAGAAATACTAAGGCAAATTACTACTAAAAATTGACAAAGAGAGCTAACCATTTTATTTAACTGTTTTAAGACCTAAATATAATTACTCAAAAACTTGTTCTTCATTGTTTTTGTTTTTGGTGTCACAGACATGAGAGAAACACATGGACAGACACAGGGGATGTAAAAAAATTTCTGAGGTTAAACCTTGCTGTACACACCCATTTCTCAAGTTTGCTTGGAATTCTGATTTATTTTCTCTGATATATTAAATCATTAATATTTGGTAAATTAGAATGCTTATTAGTTTTGACTTTACATCAAAGTTGATTCTAGATATTTTCTTGCCAAGAATTTATTTATTTCATGATACTCAGATTTTTGAGGCTTACTTAATATTCTTATCATCTTTCTCTTATGCTTGCATTACTCAAGATAGAATCACTGTACTCTTTCATATGTATTTCTTAAGGGTAAAAACTTCAGAGTATTTGTTCAGGTATCAAAAGTATTTTAATTTAATCTCATGGTAAAACAATTCTGAATACTCCTTTCTATGTTTTTACATTTTCAAATTGAGGTTTTCTTTAGAGCATATTTTACTGAGTATTTGTGTTTCACAATAACAGACTCAGAATTTTCAGTCATGAAAAGCTATTAATTTACTGAGATATATACAATTTGGATTTTTAATTTTTGTGCAGCTACAATAATTTTTGATAGTAATATTTATGATGCTTTCATGAACAAAAGTATATTACAAAAATAGATATATTTCACTATACCTTAATAAAAAGGGACATGTGCATGTATCATTATTTAAATGTTTATTTTCACCTCTGAGTATATTTTACCAATATTATTATAAAATAAGATTTATTAATTTATGTTTATTTGTTTATACCATATTTGGTTATTATGTTATTGTTATATACATATTGCTGGTTAATACATTCTTAAAAAGAAAATGCTATGTAATAACTGTAGCAATGTTACATTAATTTTAAAGAGCTTTTTTAACTACTCTTTTAATACATATTATCTTTTATCTTCCTAAAACCTTCTAGAATGTTTAAATTTATAAATATATACATTGAAGAACAAGAGATCCTGTGGCAATAAGTATTATATCAAAGTGAAAAAACCTGATAAGTTCAGTGCTAGAATTAACACTGTTTTCCTGAATTGCAGGTCAATGATGTCTCTAATGCAGATAGTAAACAAAACATTAAAATAACTAAATAAATGTAATTGAAATGATTCAGCAAATGATTTGGCATGCCCATATATGTCCTCAATTTTAATCAAATATATATTAGATTAATTTCATAATATCTAGGTAATTTATTCCCTTATGATCTTTATCTCTTCTTTGAGAAATGTCCTCTAATAAAGATCCTCATTTGGCCTCAGAATGTGTGTACAGTAAGCAAAAAAAAAAAAAAAAACTCAAGAGTTTTCCCTATTATATTCATAATATATTTTTCACATATCCCCAAGGCCTTTCACATACTGGTCAGTCACACACAGCAAGCAATATGAAAGTTCATGAAGTTTTGCAGTATAACATTGTTATTTTTCTAAGCTATTTCTTTTCTTTTTTTTTAAGAGAGAATTTTTTAATATTTATTTTTTAGTTTTTGGTGGACACAACATCTTTATTTCATTTTTATGTGGTGCTGAGGATCGAACCCAGCACACCATGCATGCCAGGTGAGCACGCTACCGCTTGAACTACATCCCCAGCCCTCTTCGAAGCTATTTCTAAGATTTCCTTGTGCTTTATTGAAAATGTCAGGGAAAATAAATATGGCTTTTTAGACCCAGAACTTGAAATGACACTGGACTCAAGAGATCAAGTTTATGAAAACAGGAGTTATGTGTTATGGCTTCTGTTTATCTGCAGAAGAGATGTCAAGGTGAAAGGGGTTGTGGGAGAATGGCCTTAGGCCTAAGCCTAAGCAACTCCTCTAATGCCAGATTCATGGGACCCCAATAGACCTCCAGGAGCCAAATCCGATGCAATCACAGAAGAGTGTTTATTGTAAGCTTGAGCCTGGACTCACAACCATTTCAGATGCACAGGTCCAAAGAGTGAGTCCCAACTCTTAGTTCAGTGAGGATTAATAAGATTTTTTGGGATACAGTATGCATCACAACATCACAAAGCCAATCATTTCACATCACAGGAAAGTCAAACAACAACTCTTAACATTGATTAGCACATTCATTGGCAGAAACAAGTCGGGTAAGGGTGATTGGTTAGTTCAAGTGGTGGATACATTTGAACTGATTGGTTTAGGCCATGAGGGGTTGCAAGAGTGTATATGATAAACTTGCAGGGTTGCCTAATCATGTTACCAATCACCAAAACTACTGGGAATGTCAACCAGCATTTCAGGCATTTTTCCTATCTCATGCTGATTGTGGTTGCTAGGGGGTTGCTATGGGTTCTAACCTAGTGTAACTGAGTCAGGGTCACCTGGCATGGAAGATCTCTCCAGTTATTTACAGACAAACAACTTAGCAGGGTGGGTATGTGCCTAGGAGCACTCTGGGTTTTTCCAAGGACAAGGGTAACTCCCCCCTTTGGACAGGCTTTGCTCTGAGATAGAGGCTGGTTTCTCAAAAATGGAGTCATATCAGATTCTCACTCCTTTTAAAAAAACTACAGTTTGAAATCTGAGGTCATTATTAGAGGTCATTTATCACCAGGCACACCCACAGAGCCCTCTAATATGGCCTCAGAGAAATTACTTCCCCTCACCCTGATAAACTGAGTAAAGCCTCTGGCAGGCTTTCCTCTCCTGATAAGAGTGAAAGGTGAGAATATCAGGATGGAGGCCACCAGACCAGATGTTTCTGACCCCAGGGTAAATGATGTAAATGAGAAATCTGGTGGCACCTGATAAGAATTGCCAGGGGTGGTCAAAAAACCCCAAAATTTAGTATAAAAAATAGAGCTAATAAACAGGGATTCAGCCAGCCTAAACAAGTATGCACTTGAGCTGGAGATCCTTATGAGGACCTGCACTGATGTCCCATCACTTGCCATCATTCTCCTGATCCTCTGTTTAACCCTCACTGCTCTCAAATTCTACCATCTGTCTGGACCTTTGTGAGAGCTACAACTTCTCCCTAAGTCTCTATTCTCAACTGGTCATCCTCTCCACACCAGAAAAAGCCTGTTTTGTTTCAGGACCTAATCACTGCTGTCTGAGTGAGTGTGCATCTGCAGGACATAAAGCCTAAGGCTTGAGATTTTGAACTTAACATTCAGAGGAACTATCTGTCACTAACCTGTCATGATTAAATGTGTTTTGCAATGCTCAGAATTAATCTAAAATTGTTTTCTGTGAATTAATTAATCTAGAATTCCTTGCTACTAATTGATTATTTGTATTGCAGTTATTATGATTAAAGATTGTCATTTTCTTCATTATGAACCTATAGAGTAAAATTGTATTGAGTAATTTCAGTGAATAAAGAATTGAAAGAGGCAGAAGCACGTGGACATTCTTTATTTCTCCCCTCGACTGAATATGTCACAAATTTGCCCCCTGGTGACAGGTTGTTATTATTTTTAAAGTATCAAATTAAGGAATTCTTATCACTAAAGATTATTTTTATCTTCAATTCTAAATTTAGACTATATTTTTGGCATTATCTCTGTCCTTTGACTATTATTGTTACTGCTGAGATTATTTTTATCTTCAATTCTAAATTTAGACTATATTTTTTGGCATTATCTCTGTCCTTTCACTATTATTGTTACTGCTGTTTACTGGTAATGAGTCCTTGCTTCAATGAATGATAAAGTATAACACAAGAGAAGCACACTGAAGCAATTTTAGAGTGGAAAGTTGAAGATTTATTAAAGGACAGCAGAAAAGACTTCTCCCTGGAGGAAGAGGGGACCCAATGAAGTGGTACTCCCTTTCTTCACAGAAAAGTCCTCTTCACCATGGCTGATTTGGGGACTGTCAGCCAAAGAGTCTCTGCAAAAGAGTTCAATATAGATAAGCTTTCTATTTTTCTGTTGCCCTGTTTACTTGGCCACTGGCAAGGAAGATACCAGCACTCCAGGTGTGGGACACCCCCTTACTATTTTCACAAATGTATCCAGTATAGTACTTTGAAGAAATGTGCAAACAAGGCCTCTGACCTTGAGCTGGGCTTCACAGAGATGTCTACATTTTAAGATAAGTTACAAATGGGCTCCATGGTAACAGCTGGCAGGGGGAGGAAAGAAAGGGGAGAAGAAG
>NW_026006155.1:144162-202968 GCF_001458135.2 Marmota marmota marmota | reverse complement strand
TTGTCCTTGAAGGGTTAACTTGCCCAGAACAGTAAAATAAATAGCTGCTTTTATTTGAACTTCTGCAGACTGTGAACCTCTGAGCCCCTCCCCTTACATGTTGGGTATAAAACTCTGAAACTCCCTGAACTCAGAGGGATTGATTGATATCAGCAAAAGCTGTGCCCTCTGAACCTGGCTGCAGCCAAATAAAACTGTTTCCTGCTATCTTCAGTGCCTTGCTACATTTGTCCCTACAACAAACTGGGACAGAGCACTGCAGAGAGTTCTGTCACGTGTGGTGAGTCAGGGTCTACAGGAGAAAACAGAAACTGGGCTGCTATCCCATACACCTTTCCCACTTAGAGTAGCAACCTTATTCTGATTATCACCCTGAAATCTCTCCTCACAACAAGAGGCCTTTACATATAAGGGTCTGCTGACTGCCCCATGTCAGTCACATGTCATTTGAAAGCCAATGGTAGATCCACATGGCTCCACCACAGATGTTTTATCAGACACCTGAACTCCACTGCTCAAGGCCCAATTCCCAGAAGGGTCCAACTCAATGGCATCTCTGTTCTACACCATTTTCATGAATTCCAGTCAATGAAGGCACTATCTTATTCAGTCATGATGAGCAACAGGAGATCCAAAGGTTCTCCAGTGCTTCCTGGTCATGAGAATTTCAAATATTTCACTATATTGGTCTAGCCATCATTCAAGGATGAAGTAGGTGGCACTGTGGCTTTTGATTCTTTCAGGAACCATTAAGGGGTGTGAAAACTCCTTTCAATGAATAATATATATATATATATATATATNGTGTATAAGAGACAGTATATATATATATATATATATATATATATGGAGAGAGAGAGAGAGAGAGAGAGAAATGTATATATTAAATACATGTAAAAGTAGCAATAGATATGCAAATCCAAATTCTTAATGGAACATATATCATTCAAAGATCACAAAAGTATTCATTTTACTCTACATGGTGTTATGTTTAAACTTGTTCAACTATGGAACTCACCATTGGTTGAATTTTCAGTTCCCCTGGGGTTTGGGGGGAGTGTTATGTTCATGAAATTTGTATTTGCCAAAGTCATAGTACTCACAAGAATGTACCAGGATGTGCAATACATGTTCTGACCCAGGCTACAGAGAAAGGTAATCCAGAAGTTATACATTTGTTAAATTTGAAGATCCATGGAGAAGTATTAGAATGAAAATGTGACTAGTGTTATAACACATACTCTTGATAAAGCAAAAGGAAAATCAAAGTATACACAATTCCACCTATGAACTGCCTGCATTTCTTTATTTTAGGTGTGCTTTTATCCATAATGTTAGGATTAGTTTTCAGAGTCTAGTAGGGTATGGGTTAGGGTCAGAGATTCAATACTTCAAAGGGAAAATATTAAAATCAATCCAATGTGTATATGAACATTTGCTACACAAGAACACTTCCCACTGTCATCCAGAACAATGCTTGACATTACTATCATCCCAAGTTATACACAATTAGAGGGAGAAGAAGAAGAATATCTGTGAATACATATCTGGAATGGAAAATGCTCAGCAGCTCACAACCTTGTAGGTGGCAGAGAAGATTACAGTGACTGAGCCTTTAATCTTTCCTACTCTTGGCTGTGCCCTTCCAAAACCTGGTCTCAGGAAGTTTTTACTGAGTCTCTGGAAACAAAGAATTGGGAAACATAATGCATCAGTGGAAAGCTTTCCAGCACTCATCCTGGTGAATATATGAATAGACAGCTGCTTGCTTTGCAGATGGGCAACACCTATTATGTTCCTTAGTTCCTGTATTCTTCCTGAATTTTGGCCACTATCCAGAAAGGGCTTGTGGTTTTGTGTCCAAGATATGTACCACCTCCAAGCTCTGTGACATGGCCATGTCCTGGATTGCTGAATGGAATACCAAGCATCTCAGAAAACTCAGAAATCAGTGTGACCTTTAAGGCTCTCAGTGGAGAAACCCTGCTTGGCTAGATAGCAACCCAAGTAGCCTGATCAGGAGCTGTCAGTGCCTTAGTGTTCATCTTGTTGAAAAGCCTGTCCCTGGGCTTTTTTCTTACCTATTGTTCAATTCCCCTGCAAGTCAGGAAGGTCTTTGCCTCAGGCCACTCCTTTGTAAAGCCTCAAGAAAACAGTTTCAAAATGGAAATGAAGGGGCCTCACATGTGGCTCTTTGGTAAAGTGCTCTGTGAAGGGATGTGTCTGAATCAACCTCTTGGCACTGTGTGAGGCTGTGGCTTAGATTCTAAGCTCCCCATGAAACTAAATAAAGATCCCATGTGTCCATCCAAAACTAAAATGACAAAAAAGAACAGTAATTTTAGATTAAGTCTCTCACCTTTTTTTCTGGTAAGTCTCCTGACCTCCATGAAGTAAGAAATTGGATCCTTTAGTCAAATTATGTGTTCCAAGCCCTGCAGTAGCTAGCACATAGGTCGTTGGGTTTTTTCATGACTCCAGGACACAAAAAGAATCTACCCCCAGGAGTCAGTAGGCCTCTAATTTGAGAAGCAGGACAGTATTAAACAAAGTCTTCTACTTAATCTCATCTAAAATTAGTCAAGTTCCCAATGAAGCTACAGAAACCAAATTTCTATCAACATTCTCTGTTGATAGAAATTTCTATTTGCCGAAGTAAGTTGTAGTCATATCCTATGGAGTGATAGTCATATTGTATCACTAACTTTAGCATCCCAGACCTGGTCTCTTTATTTCTCAAAGCCAGCTTTGCAGTTCCTTCTCTGCCTCAAGGCCTCCCATTCCCATGGGTGAGCCAACTGCCCCTTGTGTAAGGCAGTGTACTCTCACTTCAGTAACTCCTCATGCTCTGTCTAGTGGGTGTCTCCTTCAATTATCTGTTCCAAAAAAACCCTGGAACTACAAACCTTGTCATTGCATTCATCTGGCAAGAACAACTTTCATGATTAGAAGTTGAAAACAACTAGAAATAGAAGAAAGAAAAACAGCTGGATGATATGTGTATACCTGTAATCCCAGCTATTCAAAGTCTAAGGCAGAAAAAACACAAGTTCTAAACCACCCTGAACCCCTTGACCAGATTCTGTCTCAACATTTTTAAAAGGGTCAGGATTTAGTTCTGTGGTTGGGAGAATGCATGCCTAGCATGTGTGAGACCATGAATGCAATTCTTGATACTGAAAAAAAGTAAAATGCAAACAACAACAAAATAAAGATCACACATAAGAAATGACCTTCTAATATATTAAATAATCAAAAAATAAAATATTTTCATCCCAAAATGGAAAGAAGACAAATTTACATGCCTTCACTCATTTTTTTTAACATATCATAAATCCTGGCCAGATCAATCTGCAAGAAGTACAGGCAAGGACATGCCAAATGAAAGGAAGAAGTATAATAACCTCTTTTCATAAGCAAGATAAAGTTATATCTGGAGAATCTCAAGATTCCAAGAAAATAATCACCACAATGAATAAATTCAGCAAAGGTGCCAATATAAAACCCTACACACATAAACTGTATTTCTATACACTAATAATAAAAAATATATATGGAAAGAAAATCAAGAAAACAATTTCATCTGACAAGTAAAATAAAATGTAATACTAGACCCAATGTAATACTACCCAATCAAGTAGATCAAATGTGAAAACTTTAAAACAAGCAATGAAACTTAGAATAACACAAAAAAGTGAAAGATATCAAATGATCATAGGCAGGAACACTTAAATTTGTTAACATATCAACACTACCCAAAGAAATCTACAGTTTCTGCTCCATCCCTAAAAAATTCCTAACTTCTTTTTTTCATGAATACCATTTTTATTTTATATTTTTATTTACTCATATTAGTTTTATATAAAAGTAGAGAATATTTTTATTTATTCATAAAAACATGGAACACATCTTATTCTAATTAAGATCTCAGTCTTGTTGTACGTGATGCAGAAATTATTCATTGCAAATTTTAAAATTCCATCCTAAAATGATAGGGAATGTGAAAGCAACCAACTTCAGAAACATTTTTAACAAGAACAAAATTGGTGATCTAACCTGTCATAATTTCAAAACTCCCTGCTATAAAGTTACCAGTCATACAAACACAAAAGATAGAAATGTTGACTAATAAAACAGGGTAAGAATATCCAGAAATAAAAAAAAAAAAAACATAAGTTCTCAAGTGATTTCTGACAACAACATTCCATGGAAATGGACAGTCTTTTCCACAAATACCGTTGAGATATATAACTGAATAGGTAGCCATACATCAAACAAGGAAGTTGGGCCCTTATCTGACACCATGGACAAAAATTAACTCAATATCAATAGAGGACCTAAATGTAAGAAATGAAACTATAAAACTCATAACACACAAGAGAAAAAGCCCATGACAAGGGATTTTGATAATGAATTTTTGAACAGCACATCAAAAGCACAGGCACCAAAAGTAAGAAAGAAACTGAACTATGGCAACCCAAAAACTTTGATTCATCAATGGACAAAGTCATTAGTGAAAAGATGACTCACTAAATGCAAGAAAGCATTTGAAAATTATATTTCTGATTGGAAGTTAAGATCTATGATATAAAGATCTTATACCTCAATAATAAGAAAACAACAACCCTGGGGCTGGGGATGTGGCTCAAGCGGTAGTGCGCTCGCCTGGCATGTGTGCAGCCCGGGTTCAATTCTCAGCACCACATACAAACAAAGATGTTTTGTCTGCTGAAAACTAAAAAATAAATATTAAAAAATTCTCTCTCTCTCTCTCTCTCTATCTATCTTTACAAAAAAGAAAACAACAACCCAATATTAAAATGGGCAAAGGACTTCCACAGATGTTTCTCCGAAGAAGATATGCAAATGGCTGAGAAGCACATGGGAAGATGTTCAATATCAATAATCAGTGGAGAAATCAAAATCAAAATCACAATGAGATCCAGCTTCACACGCATGATAAAACAGGAAGAAACAGAAAACAGAAAAATCCCTGATCAGCTCCCATCCACCATCCCAGGATCCAAGAGGCACATCCACCCACCACCACAACTAAAACAGAAAACACCAGTGCTGCTGAGAATATGATGAAGCTGGAACCCTAGTGGGTTAGAATGCAAAGTAGTGCAGGCTCCATGGGAAACTGATTGGAGGTTCCTCAAATTATCAAAAGGATCATTCAAATGACCCTTCAATTCTACTTCTTTTCAAGGGATATTTATATGCTTATAATTATTCCAGAAGTATTTATTATACTTAAGGGTACACTGAGGAAGAATATTTTTATTTCTTAGTTGTGCATTATAGATATACATAAGCATGGAATATAGTTTGTTCCAAGTCAGTCCCCAGAACTTGCCCTTTCCCTCCCCTCCTCCCTGACCCTGTTTCCTTTCTTCTTCTATACTGGTCTTCCATCCATGTATTTATAGTTTTCTTAACTCATGCTTTACAGATATACATAAAGATGAAACTCACTGTGGTCTCTTCATATATGTATATAGGACAGTTTGGTCAAATTCATTCTACAATTTTGCCCTTTTCCTATCCCAAGGAAGAATGTTTTTACATGTAGCACATGATGGAATATTATTTGGTCTAAAAAACAAAGGAAATCTTGGCCGATAGTAGAGCAGGGATGGACCTTGAGAAAACATACTGTATGATCCTATTTATATGAAGTACCATACACAGAGTAATTAAAATAATACAGAAAGGAGAATGGTGGCTTCTTAGGGCATGAGGGAAATTGATGATTACTGCCTAAAAAATGAGCTTCAATTTTGCAAGATGAGAAAAGTTCTGTGGCTGAATGCTGGTTTCAGAAGAATGGAAAAATAAGTGTAATGAACTCCACTGATGTGCCTTTCCAAATAGTTGACATGGCAAAACGTTGCTGTGCATATTTGAAAATGTATATAAAATTAAACTCCTTCTACTCATTTCCACACAAATAAAAACAAAGAAAATTATCCATTAGTAGATACTGATCAGAAAGAAGTTCTCCATGAGAAGAAATGTGAAAGGATCATTCAGATTGAAAGGATGGATCACTCACTTGGTCATGCCAAGAAATAAAGAATACAATAAGGGTAGCTCCTCAGGAAAACTTAAAGCAAGTATCACTGTACAATCAGTTTTTAACTCCTATCCTAATCTGACTGAGGTGCAGTGGAGTAATAATTATAGAGCTCATGATGTTGCCAGAGCATTCACACCATGAGGCCAGTCATGTGCACATTTGGGCCAAGGACAACACCACGCTGGGATGGTCCTGTGAAGACTTGTGCTTAGGGTCTCAGTCTTTGTCTTAGCAGAGGGAAAAATGCAAGGGAGCATGCAAAAGGTGGACAAACAAACAACTCTCTCAACAATTGTCCTTGGATTTGTGAAACTCCTGGCAGTTTCCTTCCAGAGTCAGTCCCTTTGAACCACAATGGCCACAACTCACATCTTGGAGGAAAAGCTCCCCCCACCACTCCTGAGGGACCATCCCTGATTGGCTCCCATCCACCAGCCCAGGATCCAAGAGGCACATCCACCCACCACCACAACTAATGTAGACAGATGTCAGATAAGAATGAGAAAGCAGAAATCACTTTTGGAGCTCCAGATCAACAGGAACAGGGTCAGTGCACATGGGAAAGGCTTGCCATCATCAGTGTGTTCCTGCCACCCCTTACAGCCAGATGCACACAAACACCACCCAGCCACAGAGACCTGTGAACATCTCTTGCTGAGGCACGTACACGTGAGGATGCACACTCATTACAACCCCTTCCACCACAGATATCATTAAAACCCCTCACATTTGGAAACAGATTCATGACCCACAACTCACTGACATCTCACCAAAAACACAGATGCATAAATCACCTTATCCTTGCCTTTCCTGAATACACACACCACCACTTCCTTTCTAAAAAAAATATACTCTATGCATACCCCCAAATACACATGCCTGTTATCACCCAGGTATGATGGACATGCTACTATAGTGTATACTTTTCCAAATGCAGGCTTATACATTCCTATATACTCTACACTTCTTGAAGACATGCACATAATATCACCAAACACTGAGTATGCACACAGAGAGAAATACAACATATAACCCCCCTACACATACACAAAACCCTAATTGTTACCAGAAGTTACATAAACAAAATCCTAAGTATTCTGGAAAATCTCACAGACTTGATCCTCTCAACAGAAATACACATTCACCCCCAACATACACAAAAAGCTCTCTGAACTTCCCCAAGATTGAGTACAACCAGATATACCCTGATTATAAAAATATAACATCCTTAACCCTAAAGGACACAGGTATAACACACATAAACATGACTCCATATCCCTAGAATCACTTGATGTGCAAACACCAACTTCCAAACACACAAAGTTTCCCAACCCTCTCCAAATATACACAACAATGATGTCAACTATAATCTATTCATTGTCATTTCCCAAATACAAACATAATATATGTGTGGCCCTAATACACTCTCTAATCTCACACCGTTCCCAAACAAAAAAATAAAATAAAATAAATATTTTGTGAATATCAGAAAGTATTCACCAAAATACTCCATTCAAACCCTCTTCTTAATACTTATTCACAAGTCCCACCACATCATAAATAACCCATATACACTGTCAGTACCCAAGCCTCCTAACTTGTATTCCCATATAAATATAACTCCTATATTCTCTCAGTGACAACACACACCACCCATCAACATTTTGAGAATGAATATTCAGCCATCACATTTCCTGAATACATTCACAGTTCTAGATTACACAAGTCTGAGAACACAGGTATCTGTCTGAATCTACAAATCCACAGTATTCCCACAGACCCAAAGTACATGCAGCCACTCTCTCACTATTAAAAGGTATAGAACTCACTATTAATGTACAGAACTTCTCATACTTCCTGATATACTCAGTCAACAGCACACAACACTGTGGAACTCTGAAAATCCTCAATAGCATAAACTTCCTATCTTCCAGATGCCTGACTGTAAACCCAGAGGTCCTCATGCCCAAATTAAAACAAATACACAGCAAAACTCAAGCAAATCCAATCAATAACCTTCCTTACAATGTTGCATACATATTCCAGTCACCGAGGAGGCTGGGTACCAGAGGAATTTTCAGAAAGCATGTTTATTGGCTGTTGCCAAATTGTCCAGAGTGTGGCTCATTCCTGAAACATTCTATGGACAGATAATTTCAAAATATTTTGACTTTTATGTCCCATGGGGGAAAAGGGATTGAAGATTCACTTGACAAGTGCTTTTCATTCTATTCTCTAGGTACTCAGCCAACACTGAGCAAAGAAATGCAGGTCCATTCTCAAATACAGGTTTCACATTTATTTACAAAAAAATCTGGCATTTACAAAAAAGAGGAAGCTATGAACCACAGTAACCTCTGCATACATGCTGCTGATCTGACAAGAGGAGAAGCTTAACTATTGCAAGGGTCTTTTGGTTGAAAGTATCTGCTGTGCTTCAGATACACATATCTTCAGACCACACACAAATCAGCATCACCCAAAATGCAATCACACAAACACTCCCTCAGTAACTGAATGGAGAAAACAAATTACTTATTAACATGACAACAATTTGTATTCTCAAATGAAAACATATACAATCATCTCTATGTTGCAAACATGCACATATACAGAATGCCTCAGAATATGAAGTTCAACAACAAATCTCAGACATACAGACACTGCTAACTCCTCCTACATACTAACAAAGGATACCCCTCTATTCCCAAGAATAACATGATCACCTCAAAGCCCTAAACAAGAAAATGCACAGCAGTCCACTTGAGACATTATCAACAGAATCTGTACACATCTATATGCCACATATACATAACTCCAAACACCCCAACATACCCAATTATTCCATTCTCTCCAAATCTCTGTACACCAAAGATTATGTCCCTAAATTCTCACCTAGACACTATGAACATACATATACATTCTAAAATCTGAAAATGCACAGATCCAACACATAATGGTAAGACAACATCTTAACTCTTCTCAAATGCATTCACAATACTCATGTTCACAATATTCCACAATGCCAACAACACCTACAGACGCAACACTAAAACCCTAAACACATGTCCTGCCAGAAAGGTACTCAGCCAACACTGACCAGAGAAATCACTAGAATATATTTACACATGACAATCAAAGAGTCCCACACAAGAGAATTTATGGTGTCTTGTTTCATATCTTTTCCTATACACATAAAACACATGAGAGCACAAAGTCCTGGTGCTAGAGTGCTAGAGGAACAAATTCTTGTGTTCTCTTCTCTTTCTCTCCCTCTTCTCTCTCTCTCTCTTTCTCTCTCTCTCTCTCTCACACACACACACACACACACACACACATACACACACAAACATACACACACATATAGAACATCACATACATAATCTGAACACTGACACATCCAGTTCAAGGATATTATCTTGTGGGCCCTGCACACAGAGGTGGAGGGGTAAAGATGCAGATTTCAGGCACATACCTTGTTGTTGAAAATGTAAGAAAATATAAAAGTGCAAATAAGAGAGCACATTCCCTCCTATAAAACTGAAAGGTACTTGTCAGCCACTCAATAACTGCTCAATATAGAGAAAAACCCTTCAAATAGTAAGAGAGTACTCTCAGATAATGCCTCTGGAGATAAAGGTACTCTGGGACACTTAAGGGGTTTCTAAAGGAGATAATCACCCTAAATAGATTCTTTTGAGTATCCACTGTCAACCCAGATAGATATCTTCTAGCTGGAAGGCCAGACCATTGTGCAATGTGTGTTCCCATGCCAGGGCTGGGCTTGTTCACCTTGGCTCCCCGCTCAGCAAAGGTCAGCTCCAATTTCTGAATGGGGTCTGCAGTGTTCTCACACAAGAGGCCTTTGGCATCCCTACATGCCCAAATTCTAACCTGAAGATATTACTGGCATGTTTGTTGCTCAAAAGACAAGTGAGTAAATTTTCAGCTTTTCTGTGCTACATTTAGACAGAAGAGGTGAATCTGGTTAGATTAAGGGTCAGGGGCTTCTTGTGTTTTGAACGGCAGCTGTCCTAATCACTTTCCAAGCCTGTGATAATATACCTGAGATCATCACATTCAAAGGAGCAGAGATTTATTTTGGCTCATGGTTTCAGAGATTACAGTCCATGGTCACTTGGCCCTCTTATCTCTACACCTGTTGCAAAGCAGAATATCTGGCAGAGAGTGTGTGACAGAGGAAAACTGATCATCTCATGGCTGCCAGGAAGCAGAGAGAGAGAGAGAGAGAGAGAGAGAGAGAGAGAAAGTGTGTTAGGGCCCCAGTACCCCATCAGGGGCACATCCCCAATTAACTAATTTTCGTCAACTGGGCCCCATGTTCTACAAGCTTCCAACACCTCCCAGTAGTGCCTTCAGCTGGGAAACAGACATTTAACAGGTGAGCCTTTGAGGAACACCAAATGTCAATGCCAGAACCTGTACCCTTTGTCCCCAAAAGCCCATGTCTGTCTCACAACGATAAACAAACAAACAAACAAACAAACAAATAAATAAATAAGCATTTGGACTCCAAGAGTCTACAAATGTCAAGAGTGTATTCTCAATAGTTATTGTACAAAGTCTCTTCTGAGACTCCAGTGAACACAGTGATGCTGAATCCTGAATTGAAAGGTTTTTTCTGCTATTCTCTTCTTTTTGATTCATGAGCTTAGCTTTCTTTTCTACCCACACCCTCATCCCTATCTTAATGACTAATCATAGAGTCAGTTAAAAGCACTAAAGTCAGTTAAAAGTGCCCTTGCACTGGGCAGTCCTCCTTACTAGGTCACAGAAAATGTCCAAATTAAAAGGTATTGGCAGAAGTGTAGAGAAGACAGAAATACACACCTTTCCTGGAGGAAACCAGACACACACACCTTCAGAATTGCAAGCATATAAAAATTCACATTATCTTAGATTCATAGGTCTGGGATGAGTCAGGGTCCACTGGACCCAGATATAACCCACACAATCCCAGCTTCTCTAAATGACATTTTTTAAATATCTTTTTTAGTTGTCCATGGATCTTTACTGAATGGTTCTGAGAATTGAACCCTGTGCCTCACACATGCCAGGCAAGCTCTCTACCACTGAGCCATGACCCCAGCCCCCTCTAAAGGACAGTCTGTCAACACTAGTGAACTGTGCTTGTGTCCACCTGCCCAAGACTGAGAGAACAATTCCACATAACACACTGTATACACTTTCACACAGCAGTACTAAGCAAGATGAAACCAGGAGCTAGACATTCATCTCTGAAACACTGGATTGTTGCCAATGAACCTTTTGTTCCCACCTCTCTGCCTCTTCAGTTACTGACTATCATGGGTGGAAGCAAAGCAGCATAATCAAACCTTTTGTAGCTGCGTTGGCTGCAATCCTCATTAATAATGAAAAAGAAAGTTAACATGTTTCCAAGATACAACTACACAGGGGAAACACAACTAGCCTTAAAGGGAAGAAGAGGACAGTAGCAAGGAGGAAACTGAAAAAGCACAGCAGGGCACACGTTAAGTCTAGTGCTCCATTAATACTAGTTCTCCAGGTGTGAAACTAGGACACCTGATGGTGTGATATGGGTCCCCGAGAACTTGAGCATCCTCACCCCTCCAGCCTGGTCTGATGTGAGACCACTCCCTAGAGCTGGTGTGCTCACTGACTTTCACTTCCCCTGAGCAAGCACTTCATAGGCTGCCACTGCTCACCTACTGAACTCTCCACCACAACACTGGCTCCACTCTCACAGTTTGACACATCACTATTTCTGGGGCTACTGGGGTACACTCTGAATGTGACATGAAATTCCTGGCCACCAACCTTTCCTCTGAAGTATCAATTGCAAACCTTCACAACCCCACAACTCTTCATTCTGTAAGCCTGATAAACAGCATCATATGGACAATACCATGGTCATCTGTGAATGAGGAAAGTAGCCAGACCCACCTAGACCATGGCCTCTGTGAGCCCTTATGATGTTAGTTACACAGCAAAATGAATCTGGACATATGGATTCTAAGGCTGCCCTGTGAAAGCAGGGCACCCTGAAATTCCCTCCACAAAACATTGAGCCTTCTAAGGGTGGTGTCCCTCCCATTCCTGAGATGCCTAAAGGTGGCTTCTGTGTAATGGTACTAATCTCTTTACCAACCACACCATCCTTGGCCCCATCATTACAAAGTTTTCTTTTCTGGAAAACCTGCAAGTATTTTAAATCTTTCTACTCTGGCTTTGCTCCTGAGCCCCATGGTAAATCAGGCTGAAAGCAGCTAGAAATACCCAGGCCATATCTCAAATGCTGTACTGCCTTAAAATATTCCCTGCTGGATTAATTAGTCTGTGTTTTAGTTGCCTTTTATATCACTGTGACCAAAAAAAATCTAACAACAACAATTAGAGCAGGACAAGTTTATGTATCTCATAGTTTAAGGTCTCACTCCACTGACCACCAACTCCATAGCTCTGGGGCCAAGGTGAGGCAGAACATAGTGGTGGAAGCATAGGGAGTGGGAAAATCAGCCCAGGATATGACAATGAGGAAGCAGAGAGAGAAATCTGCTCACAAGGGACAAACTATAAACCCCAAAGGCATGCCCCCTCTGATTGACTACTTCTATGTCTACCCTACTTGCTAGAGTTACATCCAGTTACTCCATACCAGTGGATTAATGCACTCAATCGGATTAAGCTCTCAAAACCCAATCATTTCACCTCTAAACTTTCATGCATTGTCTTATACCTGAGCTTTCCAGAGACAATTCATATCTAAAGTATAACCTTCTCTTACCTTTAAATAAGCCTCCCATGAATTCTAAGGACATGTAGAATGTAGGCCAATTCTTGCCAGAAATAACATGAGTGGCCTCTAATCCAATTCCCAATAAGGTACTTACTTCAACCTCAAAACATCATGGACACAGACTCTATTGTCTGCATTTTTCCACACATTCTGGCCTGACCTCACATCAGCATCACCCATAAAGCTGTCTTCTAGTACTTTAGGCTTTTTCTAGCCTGTTTCTCCAAGATTTGTCAACATCTTATGCTGAGAGCCATAGCCGAGTAGGAATGACACATGGCATTTTTGGTTGAAAGGTGACTCCAGCAAGCCATTGAGATGATAATGATTATGTTAAGATGTGCATTCAATTGGATATTAGACCCCTGCTGTCCGACTCAGCCTGCTACTTTGGAGCTCTAGAGGGAACTCCTGGAGAGTTCCCATTGGTTGGGGAACTGCAGTAGGAGGGATTTCCGGAAGAGGGATTTCTGGTTGGTGTGGTGTGTCCCAGGAGAAGGCCACGTGCCTGGCATGCGTGGGAGTTTTGGAAATAAAGTTCGTTCCTGCTTGAGTGGCTCCTGATTTTGTGCCCAGCCAAACTGCAGCATTTGGTGACCCGTACGGGGAACAAACCCATGACCTTGGTGTTATCAGCACCAAGCTCTAACCATAAAACATCTATACCACAACACCCTAAGAAAATCTATTTGGAAGCACACTATGAACTTCTCACATCTGCCAGAGTATGCAACCCAGGAACCTCCATGAATTCAAGACATGTTCAGCCACCCACAACCTAGACTTTTCAAATGCATGAGACTAAAACATAATTATGTGCCAGAACTATATCCATGTACGAATACCACCAGAATCATCAAGAATTTCATGCTACAATAAGCAAAAACACAATTCCTGGGCATCTTGTATACACACAGACTCTAAATACACACATCCACAAATCCATAAACATACACCTAATCACTTGGGTGCCTACACACAAAACACAAAAATGCTAATCTTGCATGCATGAGGCAGAGTTCAATACCAGCACACAAGAAAAACCATGCACACATTAATCTCTATATATGGATCAATATATACATAATTTCCACAAAGGTGAGACAGTCACAGAAATATATCCAAAATGTGAATATAGAGATTTCCCCAAACACTACACAGTATTCTACGTATTCAGAAAGCACCCTGCCAACCTTACCAGCCAAACACTCCTATCCACATCTAGAAATATCACAGCATTCTCCAAAGAAATACACTTTCCTAGCAACCTCATTCCCAGTGAAGAAACTAACAGAATCCACAAAACAATTTGCACACACAAGATCTAGCTCCACCAGATCATATAAAATTTACATATTTTCACTTACATATCCCAGATAATCACAGGCAAGTAGAATACACTTTACCTCTACTCCAATTCTAAGAAATAACTGCATCATGTATCCCTAACACACATAAACACAATTCCCACATTCTCCTGTGTAAATACACAATGTGAAAATACACCTCTTCATCACATACATATATCCTTAATTTTCAGTTACAAATAACTTTCTACTTAATACACATATGGCCCCAGAAAGCATACATCAACTGCCATGTCCCTTAAATACACATACTAATGGACACCTAAATTTTTTTCCTCCTTACAACTATTGTTACCACCTGCAAAAGAAACATACACACAAACATGCACACACACACACACACACACACACACACCTAAGGTGTGGTAGTTAATAAAAATTCAATACACAAGTAACTCTCCAGAGGCACCTCATCTCTACATGGTTACCCACTACAAACAAATATGCAAATATACCCCAAGTGTACACAAAATATTTTACCATCTTCATATACAAGCTCACACACTCTCAAATATGAAGAAATAACTCCTTGTCTTCCAAAATACAGAAACCTGCCATCTCCACACCACATAGTGAATACATTCATTCAACTACTCCACAAAATTAGTAACTGACCAGCCTTTACACACTCAAGTACATATACATGAATAATTAAAATAAAATTTAGTCAAAATCCCACATACCAAAACACAATGTCTGGCATATACATATAAGCCTCCTTCATTTTCCAATTATAATAATCACAATGCAAACCCAGGGATATATACCCAAACACGTTCATTAACATAGTCCATATGCAAACACACATATTACACACAAACTTCCCAGAGTGCGTTCATTCATGGATCAAAACAAATATACAAGAAGACCACAGGGAAAATATTACAAAAAAACAAAATACAAACACCTAAGCCCAACTCCCTGAGTTTATGCCCCTTACTTCTCACGCCCTCTAAATATAGCCAACCCTGATCAGTCTCATAAAAAGAGTCCCACTTTCCCTTGATCTCAAGTATCCACCCACACACCACCCACACTTTGAACACATACCACATTCTCATCAGTCCATGGAAAACACAGCAAGCTCCAAATTATGAATGCAATATCAACACATTAGGGACACCACCACCCCACCAAAGGAACAGTGAAAACATCTGGAGCCCTCTGGATTCTTACCATCCCTCCAGGATCAGCACAGCATCTCATTTTCTCATCCAAACAACCACCCATGATTTTAATGCCCATCAGAATGAAAGGAATTTTCTGGCATCCAGAAATACATACAACGACTGACTCCCCAACAGCCCACCAACACACACATGAGAGCATATAATCAATCTTACTGTGCAAAATTTAATAATAAAATATGAATCTCTTTATTGCAAAATGACTTATGGTCAAATGTTTCTCCTGTAGTCATTTAGCAGCTTTGTCCAGACTTTTCCACCAACAGCCAATCTAGGAAGGCACATAAATCGTGATGTGACCACATCAGACTCAACAAAAGCGGCTCAATATTCCATTTGGCAAAGTCACCAACATCATGAAAAAGGAGCGTCCTTCTCCTGACAACCCAGATGCGGCTTACAGTCTCTGACATTCACCGCTTTCACCAGGGAACAGGAAGATGACGTCACCATTTCCTCTTCCGCTGACAGGAGTGCTGACCTGCTGTCCGGGACCACACTTCTCAAGTACTGCAGAGGTTCCCTGGAGCAGGGAGCCACTCAGGCTGCAAGGGACACGGACGACGTCTTGTCGTTGGCAATGCACTGGCCAACGTGCCCCTCATTCCAGGCGGCACCACACAGGCCTGGTAGAGGCGTGGCCCACGACCTTCGCAGGTGAGGAAAGACCTGCACCCCAGGCTGCCCAGCGAGGCTCAGGGGCCCGGGCGGCGTCGCCAGTGCAGACACACACTCACAAGGAGGCCACCGCCCCATGGACGGAAGGCGGGGCAGGGACAACTCGGTAAGGGAGATGTTCCTGGGTCCAGTACCTCGGCGCCTCATGGGACTGACTCTAGACTCCACCATGGGAACAATGGCCAACTGTTGGGTGTCCGCTGTCCCTGAGCAATGCTGGAGCCTTTGGATGGTGGCTGCGAGGGCATGCTTCTAGCCAAGCACGTGCGCATGCGTGAAGTCTGCAGGAGGGGAGCCAGGAGCGCTGTGCAGGAAGCAAGGAAGGGGGGTCGGGACGCCTGTGAGGTGTCTCACCGGAAAGGTGGTTTCTCCTCCCAGAGCCCTTCTTTCAGCGGAGCATCTGAAATGACAAAGTGATTTTCACTATTACAAACTGGCCATGCCTGCAGTAGAGACCACCTGCTTCAGTACTTGGAAGCATAGGGTTCTCATTTGGGCTCAGTGTTTTTACACTCTTCACACCACTTCTATTTGATTCGTGTTCCCTCCTCCAAACAGCAGTGTGTGCTTTCCTCCTAGTCCATCTGTAGGTTCCATTAAAGAACAGTTCTGGCAAAGAACTATCTCGGTAACACTAGAGGAGGCAGAAAGGGCCCTTAGCCATTCCCACAATGTTCCTGATTATGTAGACACCCATGTTCAGAATTTTATTTTATTTATTTATTTATTCATTCATTTATTCATTTATTTATTTATTTTTTACCCTTCAGCAATCAATGTTAGTTCAGGACTTTACAAGAGCAATGGTCAGATAGTAGAACAAAAAGACATTTCAGTGCGCCAATTTGCACAAATTGAATTTGGCTAGTGTTATTATATGTGCTCTTTGGGTCTAGCAGTTTGAAACAGTGCAAAACTGCATGGGATAAGGTCTGAGGCTCAATGGCAAAGCACTGACCAAGAGTATGCAAGACCCCTGAATTAGACCTGCATCTAGCAAATAAAGCTTGCTTTGAAAATCTGGTCTCCAGCATTCATTACAGTAAAGGATTATTAAAAAAAAAATAATAATAACTGACTGGAATGAATAGAAGAAGATAGTTTTTCTATACTGCATATTTCATATCACTGGTTAAAAAAATAACCCCCCCAGCAGCTATCTCATCAATTATATCAAATAATAGACAACAAGTGAAGGAAAAATGAAAGAAGCTTCTTTTTAGTGCCTGAGTATCATGATCCCCCCTCATTCATTGAAAAGATTCATAATAAGGGGTTGAATATTTCATGAACATCCAAGTGTGTGTGTGCTTTGCAGAGAAGGGATGGGATTTAAAACACACACACACACAATACATAAAATGCAATCCAGACACAATACAGTTTATAGTATTGACTGTTTATACCCATGTTTATACCCATGATTGTGTGGCTCATGAGAGCCATGGCTCACTGGTTCTGTCCATCAGGGGGAGCAAAGATGGTTGGGGTTTTGAAACAGAGGGAGACCTGTCAAACCACTCTCCTGTGGATTTTTGAAACTACTTCAAAATTACCCAGAGGCACACACCAACTGTGTCACTTCTAAATTGCCTCAAGGGAACTTGAGGTTCTTCTATATCTACCAGAGCTCTTCAGGTAATGTCTGACCAGCCCCAACCCAGGCCAGCTGCCTTTGCCACCACCCCCCCCAGAATGCCTGGATCCAACATTCCACTGGGGTTTACACTTAAACTTTGCCCAGCTTGGCTCACTTGAACCCTGAGCATCTGTTACAGGCAGGTCACTCTCTGGGTCCTGTAATGACTTTTCCCACTGTGGAGACTGTGAGAAACTGTGTCCAGTTTCCTGACCTTTAGAAGGAGGTAAGCCTGGAGGGTCAGGGGTTTGTTATCTGACTGCCAGTCATCCTGTAAATCCTTGGGAGTTAGAATGGAGTACTTCCCCTGTGTTCGACTCATTCAGCAGAAGTAAAGGAAAAAAAAAGAGACTTAGACAATGCACTTGACATAGCCCAGGAAACCCAGGAAAGACTGGTACTACTCATGGGGTGGAGGACTCCTAAGACCCAGGTCCAGACCGATCAGGGGAAATACATTGGGTCAGCAGAAAGGAGAGAGGCCAAGGGATTGATTGCTTGTAGAATGGACATAGGTCACTGCATGGCTTTTTAGGCAGTCACAGGCGGTGTCACAGTGGTGGTCAGTTAGGGCTCCCTGGAGTTAAGATGCTGAGCCCTGTGTCCATGTCCATTCTTCATTCACATGAAAGCTGCCTGTGATATCATTCTGAGAGGATTGACCAAGAGTCTCAGATCATAACTGGGTAATGGATAGAAATGTTCTTAGCTAGAAAACTGCCGAGGGGTGTTCTCAATGACCACAATTGCAGTGTGATATAGTCCCTCTGGGTGAAGATGCAGAGCACTCCAACTGCCACAGCCCAAGGTACCTCAGCAACTTCTTGCCCAGGAAAACTTCACCTTCCATTATGACAGTAGGTATCCTTGATTCCTGAAGTGCAGGATACCCAGGAAACTCAACCAACATAGATTTGGGCCTCTGTGAGGTCTTGTGCATTTTTATCACTTTCACACTCTCTGTGTGTGGCCTCAGCTCATTGTTTTTACGTTGACACAAACACTTTGCTTATCTTACTGGTTTCATATTCCATGAAAAGGGAGCACATGTGGGGTGTTCTTCATTTTCCAGAATCAGGTTTGAAGATGACTGGGTTCTTATGAAGACAGGAAGGAGTATAGCACACAGTTAGGAAGGGGCACTACTCGAACTGTCATTTGAAGTTAGGCAGGTGTCCTGATTAATATGTGCAAATGTTGAAGTGTGATGGACCTCCCATTCCTTGACTGTGCTTTACATAATGTTCTGGTGAACAGGAATGTGCTCCCAAGAATCTTGGCAAAGGTAGCAGTTAGTGCAGGCCTGAATCTGTGTGACACTTTCCTTCCCATTATTGGGAGCTCAAAGGAAAAGTACCTCAGAATGGCTTAAATTCCCAGACCCAATAAAAAAAATGCCCAGTGACTGTGAAAATCTCTGGAAAACCCCAATCCTCACCATTCCATCAACTTCATAAACCTCAGTGGCCTTTCCTGGTCAGCCCAGGAGAGGATCTCAGGAACTCAGTGTCTATCACATGGATCTCTTCCCTGGGAAAGGAGCTTCCTGCATCATGGCATGAACCAGTGAACACTAGAGACACAGGTGGCCAGAATCTGACCCCCATTAGTGTTTGCTGTGGGAAGTGCTGGGAGAAGCACCCACATGCTGGAAAGGATGTGCTCCTGGGTGAACTTCAGGATTCCTAAGCCTCTAGCTAGGCAGAGATCTAAATCAGGTGTTTTTTTGTTTATTTGTGGAAGCCTAGGAAAGAAGTGGAGAGGTATACAAGGAGTATTAGCAAAAGGAATGCTGAGGATTTGATGGGGCAATAATCTTTAGAAACAGTCATCTTCACAAGTGACCTTGGAGTACCTGCATCTTTCCTGGAGAAGATCCCTTTCCAGTTGGTGAGCATGCAACAGAGTCTGGTGCCACTGAGCAGAGTCAAATTGATCCATTTCTATTGAGTCACCCTGAAGGCCAATTAAATTTTTGCAAAGGACACACAAGGGGTCTCTCAGAGGCAGGGAAAGCTGAGGTGTCACAGCCAACAGATAGTGTTCAGGGAATCCTGATGTACTGGAAATGAGTTTTCTCTGTGTATAATTATGACTAAGGGAACACAGCATGAAATTCATTAATGGACATTTGCAAACTACAAAGTTCTCCTGCCCACAGAGACCTGTGCTCTTAGCATTTGTCCTAAAGTCCCACTGACTAAGGAACTGGGGGGCCTAAATCCTACTGCCATTTCCCCTCCTCCACTCTCCCCTTTGCTTTGCCTCCACAGCATCTGCATCATGGAGACCAGGCATGAATTTCAATCCTGGTGCTCACATGTCTGCATTCAAGGGCCTGCACTTTCTTCCAGCTGCCCCTGTGCCAAGACACCACCCATTCTGGGAGCCACTCCTGGCACCATGTGTGGCTGCACCCATTTCCCAGGGTAACCCTCTGGTGCTGTCCACTTACCCTGGACAACCATATGTGCCTGGTTTGTTCACCTATGTACAACATGGGCCACAACTGAGGCCAGCAGGGCCTCCTCATACTTCTAACATTGCCCACACTCAGGAACTCCACAACTGGAGGGCCCCAGGGCCCTACTGTGGGGATGTGGAGCATCCTGCTCCACTCCTCATGTGCCCTGAGGACCACTGTGTGTTGGGATCCAAAACTATGGGATCCACTGGAACCTGGGCCTTCACCCTCTAGCACCACGACCATTTGCCCAGCTGGCCCCCGTCATGTTCTCAATGAATGTGCACCAATTGCCAGGTACATTGTATGGGTTGGGCGCACCACCCACCTTCCTGGCTGCAGCGCCACCAGATGACTCCAGTGGACCTCACAAGTCTATGAGAACTTCAGGCCCTGGCACCGCTTGAAGACTCTGGTTCACAGGCACCTTCCTCAGACTCCCGATATGGAAGTAATTTCCTGCTTCTTTGTGTGAGTATTCTCCTCAGCCTCCTCCTTGAGCTCTGCAAGGAGGAAAAGCATGGGTTGGAAAGAGGAGGCTGGGATGCAGGGAACTGGAAGAAAGGTCTTGAGGGTGGAGGACAAGCTGAGACACCTACATCCCCAGACATACTCATCTCACTCCAGGGAATAAAATGTGCCTTATCTCAGGGGGGCATCACAGCCCTGTGACTACAGACAATCTGTTTCCAATGATCATCACCATCACATTGAGGACTCAAGGTCAGAGGTGGTTCCTGGGGGTAATGTGAGCCAGGAATTGAAGTTGTCTGTCTCACTCCACATTATAGTGCCTCCCCCAATCATTTCACCTTCCACCATAGACCTAATTGTTCCCAACACAGGAGACATCACAACCACAAGTGGGGTTAGGGGTGCTACCCCCAAGACAGAAATCTATGGATACACACACACATTGTCAGGAACTCCTCATTGGGACCCTCTGGTGATATGGTACTCATGGGGAAACTGTCTTTGGATACTGGATAAAGATGTTCATTTTTGCCCCAATTTATAACTGTGCTCCCAGTCCATTATGTGAACTGTCTTAGTCAGCCTGGGCTGCCACACATGACACTATAGAAAATGTGAACACAAACACAGGCATTCCTTTCTCACTGCTCTGGAGTCAGCATTCCCAGATAAAGGATGCCTGACCCAAAGTCCCATAAAAGCTCTCTCTTCTCTTGGCTTGAAAAGACAGCTGGCTCTCCTTTGTCCTCACATGACTGACAACTCTTCAATGTCTCTTCCTTCTCCAGGAAGACCACTGATGCCCTCATGTGGCCCCACCCTCAGGATCCCATCTAACCTTTTAAACACTAAAGCCAGTCTCCAAATACCATCACATTGGAGGTTAGGGCTTCAACAGGTGAATTTGGAGAATAAAAAACTTTCAGCACATAGTACATGACGTCATTGAGGAATCCAAACACAATCATACTGGTCAATGCAGCCCTTGGTGTTAAGGTCTGGTATAAGTGTCCTGAAGTCCCAATGCCAATACTTTGAGTTGAACATGATGGGCAAAAGTAACAAAGGTAGGAATGTATGTTGGTCTGGTAACCTGAGAAAAGAGAGTGACTTTGTGGATGCTGATCCTGATAAATTCCATCCCAGTGCTTCGGTCTCTGTCTTGACGGGAGCCCACCATAACCAAGGAAGAAGGCCTGCAGAAGGGTTTGCAGGAATGTCAGCACACAAGCAACTTTGACCAGATGGTCTTCTATGACACTGCAGAAAAGTGAGACATTTTTTATGTCCCACAGCCTACTGGTGGGGGACCATTGTTTGCACATCAATATCTGGTACAAACTGTCACCTACCTATGTGTTGGCTCCGCCAAATCTAGCTCTCCAAATAGCAGCTCCCTGTAGCTCAAGAGATGGGAATTCTCTCTGCAACAATCCCAGAAATTGCAGCCTCCATACTCCTGATTTCTTGAGGTTCAGGATCAGGATGGGGATGAGTAACCAGACCAGCCAGAGGATCTTCTGCTTTGCTGGCTATGCAGAGGGAAAAAAATGCATTAGATTCACTCAGACCACCTGCCTGGGAACTGGCACCTCTTTACAAGGTGGGGTCAATCATAAATCATGAAAATGACCACTACTTCAACCTGATGTTCCAGAACAGGGTGGCAATGGAGAGTGTATGGTCAGGGCCATCAAGCACCTTAAATGCACCAAGGATATGTCTTGGTCTTTACTGCCTTTGCTCTATGTATCCCTGCCATTCTAACAAGGGAAGTGAAGAACCAGTCCTCCTTAGAAGAAGCCCACTGTTCTCAGTTTAGCTTCCACTTCCACATGACCCCTCCTGTAACCTGGTCTCCAGGTGATCCTTCCAGGGCTCATGTCCCAGCCTCATTACCCCTGAATTGTGTCAGGACCCCTGGTGTTCCCTCACAAAAATCACACCTCTGACCAGTTTCTGGAACTTATCTGATTGTGTGGTTTCCTGGCAGAAACAGGAGAGAGCCAGAACAAGGGTCATCTAGGGGACCTGCCTGGGTCCCTCAGACATGATGCCCTTCAGGTGCTAGTTGATGTACTGTTTCCTTAGAACTGCAGGTCTTCCTATGTAGTAGCTCCCTTCTGGGATTGGCCTGACCTACTCCAGGACACAGCTCCAATTCCTGCCACCAGCTCCTGACTGGTATCTTAGAATACTCCATAGCCTAGAATCCCACACCAGAAACTTCCTGGTATGGCTAACCTGATTTTCAGCTAAGCCTGTGCCTTCCTTACCAAAATACCACCAAGATTCACGGAGTTTGAGGCTGCAGAGGAGATGGAGGATGCAAGGATGCAGCTGTCAGGAGTCTTCCAGTGCCAACCTTCTACTGCAACTCCAAGGCTTGAACTTCCAAGGCCCTTAGTCTCTGAGGCTATCCAAAAGCCAGATAGGGTTCCCACATTCCCATAGGAGCCCATGAAAGTTTGAAAATGGTGACAAAGGCCAAGGCAAATTGTTATCCCAAATAAGAACTTTTCCTTCAGTATGGGGGATTTGGTCTTGCAAGCAGAACACCCCTAGCACCTGAGGTCCTGGCCACCCCACTTTGAACTGCCTATTGACTGGGCCAAGTACAGAGCTCCTTTCTCTCCATGTCTGTCCAATGAAACAACACACCATCTGCCTGGGAATTGGATCCTGGGAGGGTAGAGTGCATGCAATATCAGTCACTCCAAATGTCCTCCCACTTGACTCTCCTAGATATTACAGCTGGTGCACTGTTACCTCCCTTGGGTCCTCATGTCAGGTTGTCCTCATGCATGGCATACCAGATTAGGTCCACTGAACCCTGCCTACTACCAAGTCTTTGGGATGAACATGGGATCCCTCATTCACACTCCATTCTGGCCCTCTCTGTCCTAGTATGCACCTCCAGAAAGACCAACCCTAAGGCACGGCCTGTCAACTCATTAGCAGCCAAAACCAATGCACCAGAGACCAAGGTGCCTGAGAAAAAGGCATGTAAGACCAAGGCTCATGAGAAAAAGGTGGCCAAGACCAAAGGGCCTGAGAACAAGGAACCCAAGGAGATCCCACCTGAAGCCATCCAAGAGTCCACGGACATCATGGATGAGCTATTAGGACCTACCAATTTTGCCACATGGGGGCCCTCCCACTTATTCTCAGGAGAGCCTGCTGCAAACTTGGGAGATGAAGAACTGGAACAACAGCCAATACAGGATGATTTATACCCAGGTCCACATCTCCTGAGCTATGTGATGAGAACTTTGTCAACAAGGTTGGCTGGGCCTATAATATTGGTGTATACAAGGTTTCAGCACCCATGGAATTGAGCTTCATAGCTTAGAATATCAGCAGTTTGTGTGTGTGTGTGTGTGTGTGTGTGTGTGTGTGTGTGCGTGTGTAGCTGGTAGTTGGGATATAACAGCCCCATGGTGCAGATGAGCATGGGCTCATCATTGCTTCCTCTTTCTCCTAGAATTCTTCCTGACTTGGGGCCATTTCCTCCCAAAGTCATTCTCTCTTCATTCTCATCCTAGGCAGAGAATATTATTCATCCCCCCACCTCCTGGAAGAATTATTTTCCTCTAAAGCATATTTAAATATATTGGCCCTAACAAAAGAGCTTTAGCAGCAGGATCAGGTAGACAGGGGAAGGAGAGTCTCCCAGTAGAACAGGTGTAGGAGGTACCTGCACTTGTTTATCAGGTGTTCCTGCTTCTCTTGTGTCCCTCCAACACCTGGTACAGGGAGTTAGAAAGAGGGCAGCAGGAAGGTAGAGAGAGGGGACTGAAAGGGAAGAATGTTCAAGCCTGGGTGGGAAGCTGTATCTTGTTTTGACTACTGTCAGTGGGAATAAAGGCAGTTTGGTAGGAAAAAAAATATTCCCTGGCCACTGCCTTCTGCCATGTTGTCTGTGCAATTCCATGCAGTGAGAACTGAGAGGGGAGAACTGGGGTTTCCACGACCCATAACCAGCAAGCATCCATCTATTGGGTCTTGTTTTCAGATTTGAACTGGTCCTCCCCCTAATCTTGGGAGGAAAAAGACAAGACCCCAGAACCCTACTAATCACCCCATGGAAAAGGCCTCTCTTGGTTTAGGGGACTTCCTCTGTGCACCCCTCCATGATCTGTGCCCCTTAAACATCTCTCTTACTAATCATTTGAGGCCTGCTTTTAAGAGAAATCACAAAGAGATGAAGCACGTGTCCCTTGGTATTCACAGTTCTGAGCTCTGAGGACTCACTGGTGGCTCTCATATCAGTGTTAATAGCCCTGAGATTGAATGTCAGGGACCATCAGCTCCTAGTGATAGCAACTCGAATGTTGCCTTCTTGGGATCCATAGACAGCCACTTCCAAAAGTTCCCTGGGGATCTCCTTAAAGCTGTACCTAGCAGCTCCTCTCTCTGCTCTGAGTCACTATGTGCTCACTGCCTGCAGGCTCACCTGCCTGTTTTGCCAGTTTTCAGTGCAAACAACTTGACCTCAATGCATCCTCATGTCACATAGTATTAAAACTAGTTCACATTCATGATCACATTTAATTTTAACACAAAAGAACTATGTTTATACTACTTCTTAAGGAGATTGAGACTTAAAAGATACCACAAATTTTATTACTATTCAATAGATAAAGGCAAGATTGAACTCAGGCTGTGCTATCACACAGGACATGTGTTTAGCACCCTGAAAAAAATGGGGAAGGAAAAGAAGAAGGAAGAAAAGCACCTACAATGATTGACACAAGCAAATATTTTAAGGTACTACACCATGGAGTACAAACAGGAGAAGGGAGAATCTTTTATCAGATAATGTTTGGGTAAACATGCTAATCACTTCACCCAAGAAATTTCCTTGATCAGCCAGTGGGAAGCAAGAATTTGCTGTGGAGATTGTCACTAGAGGCTCAGGGAGCATGAGCCTATGCCAAAAATGGTTGATTGGAAACCAAAGGCTATCTACCCCAGTGGTGGGTGGCTGGGGTATGGTAGAAACTGAGAGGGCAAGAACATAGTTGCCTTTGTAAGAGTTAGCAATTTTTAATTCCCACCTTCTTACCACCTTCACTTTCCTTTTGTAAAACCAATGAATAAGGACATGTTGATTAATAGATTTATTGAGATATAACTGATATACAAAAAATGTATATATTTAGCATATACATTATTATTTGTTCTGATTATTTATAAATTTATACAGTATTATGCCCTTTGACACATCATACATAATTAGAGTCTAACTTCTCATTCTTCTTGTTGTACATGATGTAGACTCACACCACTCATGTTGTCATATATGCATATAGGGTAATAATGTCCAATTCATTCTACTATCTTTCCTATCCCTGTTCTCCTCCCCTCCTTTCCCTCACCTCTGCCTAATCCAAAGTGACTCTTTTCTTCCCTATCCCCACCCCTTATTGTGAATTAGCATCTGTATAACAGAGAAAACATTTGACCTTTGTTTTGGGGGGGATTGGCTTATTTCACTTACCATAATATTCCTCATCTCCATCCATTTAGAGGCAAAAAAGCCTTCATTTCATTCTTCTTTGAGGCTGAGTAATACTCCATTGTGTATATATACCACATTTTCTTTACCCATTTATGTGTTGAAGACACCTAGATTGGTTCTATTTTTAGCTATTGTGAGTTAATATATACATTTTGGTGAGTTTGTACATACACATACCTATTTCTATCTCACTATCAAGGTAACAAGTGTATTCATAACCTCCAAAAGTTTCTTCATGCCCCTATACAGTTGTTTTGGAACTTTTTTTTTACTCTGGTAACCAGAACCAAAATATGAGATCTATCACCTTAACAAAATTTTTAAGTTCGACATGCTGTATTGTTAAGTATAGGTACAATGCTTTATAGAAAATTTCTAAAATTTGGTCATCTTTAATGTCTGAAATTTTAGAGTCCTTGAACAAGTCTTCTTTTTCCCTTCCTGAAAACCTCTAGAAAACACCATTCTACTCATTGTTTGTATGAATTGAAATATTTTAAATATTGCATGTAAAATGTGATATATTCCTGCAATGGGGCATTATTCAGTCTTAATAAAGCAGGAAAGTCTGCAATCAGTAACAATGTGGATGAACTTGAAAGATATTGTTCTAAGTGAAATAAGGATGTATAGTAGTACCACTCATTTTCTTGAACATCTGAAGAAAGTATAAACATGGGGAGAATACAACTGCACCTTGTGTGGACCAAAATAACTCTTGAGAATTCAGTTATCTTTCTTGGTCAAGAAGAGCTAGATAAAATGGGCTTGAAGTTGCTAGAATGCAAGTTTCATGAGAAAGGAGAATTTCTTAGCCCTTTTCTCAATTGTATTTATAATATTAAATTGAGGCACACATGTAAAGTGTATATCTATAAATAAAATTAGATATCTATAAATGAAATTGGAATAAAACATAAAATACTCCAGGACAGAGTAGGAAAAATAGACCAACAAGTGCTTATTATTCTGTATCTAGCCTTGATGCTAATATTACTTACAAAAAGGAGGTTTCTGTTGGTCTAGACTAATCCCAGCTAAGGGAAATCCAGCTCAGTGAGTCAGAGGACAGTGTTCCATGTCTGGCTTTTTCCCTGTGTTGCTGAGTGACTGATATTTTTTGGCCTCAGCTCATTTTTTGGAGACAGATGTGCCTGATCCACTAATATTTGCTTTACAGAGTCCAAAACCTATATACAAGTAATAATATTGTGGCTGCTTATCATGGTTTAGCAGAGCCAAAATATGCATGAATCCATTTAAGAATCTTCTGAGTACCCCATCATCTTTGTTTTGTGCCTGGTCTTGCCTGGACCTTAGTCATTGTGATTTCCTAGTTCTACTCTTCTCCTACCCCAATCCCACTATATCTGTTTTCATATCATTTATTTTGATTCCAGAGAGACAAGGCTAGTGTTTGCACTTTAACAATATACCTCTGTATTCTACATATAGGGTATCTTTTTGTTGAATCTTTCAGGATCTTCAAGGATCAAATTCTCTTTTTTATTTCTCGGTTTCTTCTCATTTATCTAATCTCATTCTGACTACCATAATATTATATTGCCACACCATGTTTTATTTCTGTTAATTAGAAATTATCTCCTGTCAATTACAACACTACCACATACCTATACCATACATTTTCTTTTGCAAGTATCTGCATTTGAACTGAGCTTACATAAGATATATTTTGTTTGTCAATCAAAAGAGGCATATTTATTTATCAAGTGATTTATCAAAGATACACTATTTACTACTAATTATTTGTATTATTACATCTAAAATTGGCATTACCAATGTTCTCTGTATACTTGACCTAAATTTTGAACATTTTTTTCTTTCCTACTATATCCTGCCCCACAAACTATTAATAGCACATAATTTTATTGATTCTCAAATGCAGCCAGGCTAATATGCAAGAAAAACAGACATTTTAGTCCCCTAAAAAAGCAAACTCTTTTTTAAAAAATCGTATGGATTATTGAAAGTAAAAGACATTGAGAAATTTTTAAAATTGGATATTCCAAAAGGTATTTAAATAAAAGTCTATGATGTCTTTGATATATCATGTCTGCCTTTTCCCTATAGAAATAATGATACCATTGCATAAGAAAGTGTGTCTATATGCAAGGGAATTAAGCAAATACCCATTCTTTGGAAAATAACTAGGATCTATCTAAAGAGAGGGTATAGACATTTAATAGTATGAAGTAAATCTCCATGTACAATAGGGAAGAAAACCTGAGAGACAATGTGGAAGTTTTTAAAGTAAGTTGCAAACATTGAGTGGAGACATAATCCCATTTTGATATAATTCATGCTTACATCCAGGAAAGTGGATAAGATTTTAAATTATTCAAAAAGGATGAAGATATTTTATGAATTTAAATGATTCTTCAAATGCATTGTAGACTTAATGGTTTGAGCATTTATTCAACTGTCAATGTACATGCACAGATTCTGAAGGCTTCTCTTAAAAAGTTAATGGTGGTTATTCCAGGGAAGCAGAATATTGGGGAAGACAGATAAGGTGATGTGGTTTTTACTTGATGTGTAGTTTTTAAAGTGAAAACCACATTTTATTTATAATAGAATACCATACATCTCAAAAATAGAAGGGAGGAAAGGGGGAAAGGTGAAGAACTAGGGCATAAGTTTGATTAAATTATGTGCCTGTATGCCACAAGTCATCCCATGCATTCCTCTTGTGTATGAAACCATAATGTATCTATTAAAAATAAATAATTAAATAGAAGGACCACCGAGAGTAGAGGAGGAGGATCAGGGGTAGGAGGAGGGGTCGAATGAAAAGTACTGGGGATTGAAATGGAGCAAACAATGTTATATGTATTTATGAATATATCAAAATTAACTCCAATACTATGATAACTATAATGCACTAATACAAACATTTTAAAAACGTAACGATGTTGAATAAAGTTATCTTATCTCCTCCATTGATAACCCAGGTAATATATTCTGCTTTATCTCTTCCTACATCACAGACTCTTCCTTGATCTATGTAAAAATTTATTATATGACAAACTCACGAAATATTGAATGGTGTTATTAGACTTCAATTTGAATTCTAACTGGATTTATGCATATGACCAATTATATGAGGAGTAATGTATTTGAGTTCTTTGTATTTGACTTCCATATAGTAAATGGAAATGTGTAGAATATGTGAGATCATCAGATTTAAAGCACCAATGACTTAGATCCAAGTTTTGTTTGGCCTCAGAAAAGGTGATGTTATCCATATTAGTTAGAGTCTATCAACATAATTTAACAACCCGGTGTTAAACCATCACCATAAAGAGCACCTGTTTCTTCCAATCTGTCTCTTCCATGTTGTCCCTAAATATATGTTCATCTGCACATTAGTCTCTGTGCTTTGATATTAAGTAAGATGGACAAAGGTGTTTCACGAATGTAAAAAAAAAATCCAATTTTTTTTAATGTTTGTTATCTTGAACATGATCTTGAACGTGATTTAAACTGTAGATGCTTAATGTTTTCAATGGATTAATGCAATAAAAACCACCTGTTATTTTTGGCTGTTTTATTTAGATCATAGGCTCCACAAAGAATGAAAAGCTCAACAGCAGATGAAGAATTGTCTGCTCCTCGTGTGTCAATAATTTATTTATTCTATTCAAGCCACCTGGTCATTGCAAAACTGTGTATCTATTCATTTTCCCACACAATGGAAATCCAATATTTGGTGTTCAGTTTTATGAAAAACCATCACAGGGAACTGTGTTTTTTGTTCATTCACAGTTTCCTCTTTTCTCCTATGTTAAAATAAATTGCTAGTTGGCAATCCATAGCACGTTGAGTATCTCCTAAGGGGAATTTTTGGCAATAGTATACAAGTCATACATTTTTCACAATTCAGGTAGTTAAATAAGCATTACCTAGTGTTGCTCCTAAATTAAGAGGAAGTCTTGACCAGAAATGAAAATTACAAAAGCCAGCCACTTTGGATACTAACTACATCTATTTTTTGGAATGATTCTGCAGTTTTTATCTTAATTTTTTGCAACATAATACACCAGGGATAACCTTGTACTTTAACTTTTCTTGTTCATTTCATGACCATGACTTTGTTCTCTCCAGCATTTATTCTACCAATATTTTTCATGATCTCTAACAGTAACAACAAAAACAACAGTAATAACAACTAGTATTTATCAATTACTTAATATGGTTCAACTTACCACCATTTGTGGAAAATACCTAATTGCATTTCTAGCCACTGAGATTGAAGTTGATTTCCATTTTGTTTTTTCAAGCTCCCTATTATAGGATGTTTTAATTTTAATTTAGTGGGATAGGGGATAATATTTTTTTGAGTGCCTATTAAGTACCAAGCATTTGCTGGGAATTTTATGTGTTAACTTGTTCAGTCCTCATATAAACAATTTTATTTTCATTTTAGGTTTGGGAAAACTAGGTACAAATAATGTAATAGTTTTCCTGATATTATTATTGGCAAAAAGAAAGGGGATACTGGGCTGGGGATGTGGCTCAAGTGGTAGCGCTCTCGCCTGGCATGCGCAAGTCGTTGGGTTCAATTCTCAGCACCACATACAAATAAGACAAAGATGTTGTGTCCACTGAAAACTAAAAAAATAAATATTAAAAAAAGAAAGGGGATACTCAAACTCTAAATTCTAAAACCCATAATTATTGCAACATTATACATAAATTTGCAACATTTCCCTCATTGACTAATAACCATAGTAATTGAGAAAAATCTTCCATGTATTGCCATTCTTCCTTTTAATATTTCTGTGATCATCTCTTCTCCACCACTTTTGTAATCCTTAGTCTTCAGTAACCACCTTAGATCATCCAAGTTACCATCCACTATTTTCTTCACTTCTAACCCATCCTGAGTAAAATGAGTAGATTTATTTTCCTGGGGATCTATTTTCCTACTGCCACTTCCTAGCTAAATAATCTATGTTACAACCATGAAGGTTAAATTAGATATTCAGACTTTTGTCTTCCACTTGCTCCAAACTGCTTGTCTAAAATAATTATTAAATTAATTCATTTCACTGATAACAATCATTTTACAGGTCCTTCACTCACTCCACTCTTTGCCATTTCTTTCATACTCCCATAAATTCCTTTCCTCATTTCTTGGCCAATACTACCCTATTCAAATTTCCTTACTGAAGTTCTTTTCTTTCAAAAAAGCCATATTACCTGTCCACAACTCACTAACTTCTCTCCTTCTCTGAGCTCCTGTAGCATTTTCAGTGTACACCATGATTTATCTATTGCCATAAATTTTGTCTTTCATCATTTGCGCCGCCAAGTATTAGACAGTACACTTTTGAGGACAGAGGCCCTCTGTGTTCTTTTTGGAGCTTGGCACATAGTGTACACTCAGTGTACTGTGATTAAGTGATAATCATTATTTTATATCCCTATACCTTTCCTGAAAACTTTGAAAATAGCTTGTTTATCCCACAGGGAGATGGGCCACAGAGCTTTGAAATCATAAAAAACTAAAAGAAAACAACAAATACCCACATGATTGCAGCAAATTTTATCAATAAAGATTTTTAAGTCAATATACACACTTTTGTAAGATATAATGTCATTGCAAAATTAATGCCCTACAATGTGTTGTAAATTTATTTCCTTAAATCTTTGAACACAGTGCTTCATATGTGTGAGGCAATGGCTCTGCCACTGAGCCACAAACTCAGCCTCTGCAAATACATTTTTATACACAATAGAAAACCAAAACAATTGTAAGGCTCAATTTAATGTAGTATTTACCTTATTGCACTAAACTGGAGCCAATCCCATAGTACTTTTGAGGTATGCTTACACTAGTTTCTAATTGCCTCTTCCAGAAATCCTTGAAACAGACATCAATCAAAAATTTATTATATAATTTTTCACCCTGCCTATTTGAGAACCTTTATGTACACTAAGGATAGCCATACATGAATTCATGAACTATTTACACCTTTTTGAATGTACATGATAGCGTGCTACATTATGATCTTTTAGTTCACACAGCCTAAGGTTTAAATTCATTGTGCTCCATTTAATGAAAGTTGAAGTATTAAGTAAAAAAAAAATAAATAAATAAATAACGTGGTACATCAGTAGTGCATCGCGGAACTTAATGGTAAGTCTGTTCTTTGTTAGAAGAATAAGAATTTGTATTATTATAGGTATCTGACTTCAGGACTTTTCCCAGGTAGTTTGAAGGTAATGGAAAGAAAAGAAGAATAAAAATTATCAAGTGTGTGTGATGAACACTAACACTTTAAGTGTAAGTGAACACTTGAATTTGGGCAGAGCTGGTCAAAATTATACATATGAGTTTTGGTATGCTCACCCTGAGCCAAAAATTCCCAACTGAACATACTCAAATTAAGAATATAAGGACTGGGAATATAGCTCAGTTGGTAGAGTGCTTGTCTTGCATGCACAAGGCCCTGGGTTCAATTTTTAGCCCAACAAATAAATATAATAATAAATAAAAAAATATGAATATTCTGAATATACACATTCTTCGAAATCTCATGTAGTAATATGACTTGAGAAACTACTTTTCAAACAAAACCTATATTTGATTTTCATTGATACATTTTATAGATACCAAATCAAAACTGGAGATACAATTCAGGAAATTGAGAGTATTTTGTAACATTCATTTTATTTGTATATTAAAAATAATTTTGTTAAAATATAAATAATATAAACTACTATTCAAACTTAATTATATTTTTATAAAATTTGCCTTCATGCAGGTATGTCTGAGTAAGTTGAAAAGACTGATAAGGCTCTAAAATTTCAATGTGTAAAGCAAAAAAAAACATTTAAAAAGGAAGATTCAGGTTAGGCATATTTATAGAGATACTACCATTCTATTTAATGTCCATATTTCTAAAAGTTTCCTTCATTCAAGTTGTTTTTGTACTTTAGACCCTTTTAAAATAACTGTTCAAAACAAAGCAAGAATTTCCCATGTTGACACATGAGTGTCATTTTAATTCAAAGGTCTATAAAAGAGACAAAAGGTGCTTAAGTAATTTTTTGGATGTGTGATTAAAAGGTATTGTAATAATCAGAATAAAACGTTTCAAAAAAGTCATAGCAGAAAAAAAAATTAATGAATGTTTTTTCAAGACATTATCACAGCACGAAAAATCAGGCAAATACAGAAAAAGTAGCAGTTCTTTCCTAAAAATTTCCATGAAGTTCATGAGGGCCAGCCCAATACAAATGATGTTACAGTATTGATATTGCCTTCTAAAATTTTGTCCTCATAGCTTACTGTTCACATATTCATTAGTTTTAATTTAATTTTTTTAATCTTTGAATTATTATGTCTAGAAAGATAAAAATCAAACAGGAATTCTTGATTTTACATTTATTAAATTTTACAGAAAGAAACTTCTGTATTTGTTATAACAAAATATTTGCCAATAGTTATGGTCAGAGAATATCTCATGGTGTTTATCTTCAGTGTCTAGCAGAGTAAGATATAACATGGTTGAATACCTGGGCTGAAAAAGTTTTTTAAAATATTTGAAGAACAATTTTACCCTCATGCCTCTCTTTATGGCATCTTTTTTAAAAAAAATTATTTAAACATAGCTATTTTGGTTTTCTGTATGTTGATTACTACATTTGGATCAAACACCTAATTGAAATTTACTGTGGTTGTAAAAATTCATGAATCATTTTTAACTTGCTTACTTTCAAAAGTCTTAAGTGGTTGGTTAATTACAGTGATTTATTAAGATGTTTACAAATATATGTTATGGTAGATGTTCCAAAATAGTTTCAACTTAATTAAAGAAACATATTATACGTTTTCAGTTTCGTGGTGGCAAGATTTTGTAACATTTATATGTGCATCACACTTTAAATTTTACTTTTTATGATTTCATTAACCTTTTTTCCCTATATTCTGGCAAAAATCCTGATAAACTGTGGCCTAAAACAGAGTTTAAACTAAACTGGAAAAGAAAATAAAAAAAAAAACATGCATGATAGAATTGATAGAATTGACACAATAATCTTTCATATTTTGAAAGCTCAGTTTTAACATACTTTTTAAATGCATCAGCAAAAGTGTTCTATGTGGATATACTGCAATTAAATCTTTCCACTCAAATTTTTATCTATACATATGACAACACACCTTAGAGATCATTCAAGCAGAAACTCACCACATTATTCATATTAATTACCATAAAAACACATATTTTTGTTGGATTTTCCATTTCATCTTTTTTTTTTTACTTTTACACACTGCATATATTTTTACATTGAAAATATTCACTTTGAAATCTGTTATTTCTCAATTGGGTAAAGAACAAACTAAGAAAGCAAGAGACACAAGTAAGCTACAATATCCCTTATTTTGACCATATTAAAAACATTGGTGGATTAGGGTTTGGAGGAGCTTTAGATATAAAAAAGGGGAGAAAGGGGAATGAGTGGGGAGAAAAGATGGTTAAATGAGATGGACATCCTTACCCTAAGTACACGTATGAAGACATGAAGTTTGTGACTCTACTTTGTATACTACCAGAGATGTAAAAAAAATTGTGCTGTGTATATGTACTAAGAATTGAAATGCATTCTGCTATCATATATAATAAATTAAAATAAATAATAATAAACATTGGTGGCAATCTCACAAACTCTAGTACCTACAATTCAGAAAGAAAAACACAAGATCACAAAATAGAAACAAACAACATTCACTCATCACAAGAAATGAAAGAAGAAACATGAATGAGAAAATGCCTTCTTCTCAATCAAGTACAAGACAAGAAAGATAGAAATTTGCCAATCTTCAAAAATAGAAACATGTCTGATCAGAAAATTTGCGGGGATCAACCCTACCGTTTTTATCACTGCAAAATATAAATTATATTCTGATTTATTTTTGAAAATGATATGTTATAAAGTAATGAGTCCTTATTTCAAAGATTAAGAGAATATTTCCCAGGTCACACCAAATAAGTCACATACTCAGAAAGCAGCAGGTAAGAAAAAAATTAAAATACTGAAGAATTTGAAGAATTTGCCTAAGCTATTGCCATTTCTGATAATAAGGTAGGCATCTTTCAATTATAATTTGCACATATGTACAAAACCTGAAAACCTCTACTTATATTTGATAAATACCACTTCAGCAGCATTCAGTTTGGTCAAATAGTCTATTCAGCTTGCATAGAAACCCTGGATTCTTGTTACTACTAATAAAAATAATCACACACACACCAACTTAAAATAATAGAAAATCATTATTTTATAGATATTGATGTTTTATTATCATGATACAGCATTAATATCAACTTGTTAGCAAAGCCACACTCCTCCCAGAAGCTCTAGAAAAGAATCATTCTAGCTTCGAGTGGCTGCTGGTAAGTTTTTCTGTGGTTACAAATGTCTCTTCTCTGTTTATGGTGATGTAGCTTTCAAAAGCATAATGAGAGAAAAACTATCTTTATATATATACATAGAACATGATAATGTCACAACAGGTTTTTTCATTCAAACTCCACAGAATCTGATAGCACCATAGATGCCAGATCCCCAATGAGATGATTCTTATACTTGCACAGAGTATCTGAGAGATTACAGAAAAATGTCAGGACCAATGGATGAAGAAGAAGAGGGGAGAGTGGGCCAGCAGAATAAAGTAAGATACATCAAAGATCCACAAAAGTGAGTGAGATGGATAGAGTGGCATCATACATTGTCTCCAGATGCAGAGCCGAGGAAAAAGCCATGTCCAGAGAGCAGGTCTTATTTATTTTTGCTTACAACCATAAAAACTCTACCAGTCTTCTGAAGGTTTGAATTCTCTCAACTAATACTCTATTCACTCTTAGTGCCTGTCCTTGATCATATCCTAACAATTAATGTGCATGGTAATTTTTTGAATACCAGAAAAAGAGAATTTACATATATCAGTGGTCTCTGCTACTCCATTTTAAAGACATTTCCATGTGAATTTCTATGAATTTATATACCAGAAGGCCATTTAAAAAATTTTTGTACAATGTACATCCAGTGATTCAAGCTAAAACATAAATTGGGAGAAAATATTTGCAGAGTACATATGTAGTGAAAAGTGAATATAACAGAATGAATGAGATTTTATATTTGTGAAAAAAAAAGACATACCAAAAGGGTTAAACACAATATATATACTGGATCTGTACCTCAGTGGTAAAGTATATATATGAAATAATATATATATATGAAATATATATATATGTGAAATATATATATGAAATATATATATATGAGTATATATATATATATATATATGAAATAGAATGGCAAAAGATCTAAAAAAGACTAAAAAGTGCAAACATGTTAATTGAAATTGTCAAACCCCTCTTTTGGCCATGCAAAATCTTAGAGCCACTTTGAAAATTGGTTTGGTACTACCTACATGAAAATGCATTCTACTCTTTGACACCAAATATTCATAGAAATTTTCAACATGTACCTTCCACTGCTGCTTTCACCAAACTAGACTGCATCTGACACCTCCTTTTACCATCCAGGCCCCCTAAGTCAGGGCCCTGCAAAAACAATATACCAATGAGCCTATTCCCAGTCCCCCAATAATTTCAGAGAAAAGCATAGATAAAGTGGCATAGTTGAGATTCAAGATCTTAATTAGGAAACAGTGTAAGAAAAGAAAAACTAAAAAGAGCAGAAGAAAAATTAGTGGGGGGTAGGAAAATAGATCTGAGAAGAAAGAAGAAACTGCTGAGGATGTATAGGATGCAGAGATGGGAAAAAAGTTGGATCCTAAGTGGGAGAAGAAAGGAAATATTGTGACAGCATCATACTTATGCAAGTGGCATAAGGAATTCATGGTATAATCAAACAAGTATGCTACACACATGACTCTCTGCTCTTCAAGCTCTGGCAGAGATGCCACACTTTTTTCCCCTCAAAACTTCTAATTTCTTCCTCTCCAGGCACAGTTTTTCCAAATTAAATGTGCTCTTGCCCTACTTCCTGACCTGGTCTATCTGAGCTCCCTCAGATTTTCTCCATTAACTCGTAATCACAATTTTTTGTCTTCAACCCATCCAACCAATTTATATGCTTAGATTTAATTTCTCATAACTAAACTTCAATGCCCCAACCCTGGCATTTTGAGATGCACCTCTGTCTTCTGATGTCTGGATCACCCTAAGATTTGCTCCACCAACAATGCATCAAGCATGATTGTTTTAGGTCTGGTTTCCTAAACAGTGGGCTACCTAATGCTACCCATTTTTAATATAATTAAATAAATAAGTGATTCCTGTTATGTTTTTTGTTTTGTTTTGAAAAAGAATAATACTTTTAAAAAGCCAGTTGAAAAAAATAGTTGAAGTTTCCATTAGGGAGAAATCAAGATGACATGACTTTTTTTTTTTTTTTTTTTTCTGTAGCATCATTAATGTTCTATTTCTTGATAGAAATAGTGGTTATGTGTTATGTTCCTATTGTAATAATTCATTGATCTGTATAATTTTAATTCTGATCTAGTGTTGGCCTTGTTAAATAATATCAAATTCATTTAATGAAATGTGGTGGGGAAGAGCATAGCCCAGAGATTATTAAAGGATACTAGAGGGCTTGGGCTGTAGCTCAGTAAATTGGGTCTGTACCTCAGTGGTAAAGCACTTGCCTTGCAAATGTGAGGCTTTGGGTTTGAACCTCAGCACCACATAAAAATGAATAAAGATACTGTGTTTTTATCTGCAACTAAAAAAAATTAAAAATGGTACTAGATAATACTTTGGGGGTAATGCTTAAATTAATTGATTATTGATCTGATTATTTGGATGTGTTCATATGTAAAAAAATAAAAGTATACACCTTATATACACCTTAAATAGAGCTTGGGATATAGCTTACTCAGTCAAGTGCCTGACTCACATACACAAGGCCCTGGGTTCAATCCCCAGGACCACAGAAAAAAATGTAAATAATTATATCAATAAACCTAAAAAATGTGTCTAAGTTGAGATTAAAAATAAAATACACTATTAAATGATAATTAAAGTAAGGATTCACTAGCTAAATATCAATCTCAATATTTTGGAAAAGGCAATTTTTATAAGTAGAGAATAAAATACTAACCAAAGGAGCAAAATTGAAAACATTAACAGTAAACAGAGCATAGAAATTATCAGTAATGCCAAGTGTAGCATTTAGAACACAAATTAAATTAAAAGAGCTCTGATAAATTTCAAAAATAAAAATTTTATATTATCTATGCATTACATAATTGTAACTTGTAAGGTATATATAATGATGCCTCAGTTAATGATGCAGATATATTCTGGAAAATGCATCATAAGATGATTCTGTTATTTTAAAAATGATACAGCATACTGACACATTCTTAGGTGATATACCTAGGTTATAATTTAGACATTAGTGTACATGAAGTCCATTATTAATAAAAACATTGTTGCATATATGACTATAGGATTCAACATTATAGCAATGATTATAGACCTCATAATTAGATGAAAAATTAGCACTGTGGAACTAAAGACAAAATGCTCTAAAAGAATCTGGTCATTTAGGCAATGAAAAAAGAAAAAAAATACCTTCACTGCATAACAAATGAATAAAAGTGTACTTTAAAAAACTGCTGAAACAGTGGGGTATCTGCCTAATAAAAAATGTCATCGTATCCTTTCCTGATATGATGTATAAATCATTCACTGTAAAGAAATACTTTAATATAAACGAAAAACAGAAATAAGGTATTTAAACACTGTATTTATTAGTGTATGATGCTAAAATACCATATGCTTAAAAAGAAAAGGTAGAATAATTTCAAGATCAACATAGCTTAAGCAACTTAGTGATGTGATTACTCAAAATTTTACCAAGAAACTATGAATGTGCATAAGTAATATGGCACACCTTTCCTCAATCATCCAAAATAATAAAATGATAATAATTAAAAAATGATGATAAAAAGACAGAAATGTCATTATTCATTTCCAAATTTAAATACTACCTTTATAAAAAACTGGAAAAATATTAAATAAAATAAATTTGTGATATGATATATTTAAAGGGTACAAATTGAAGTTAGAAATTGGAAAAAATGAATTGCCTCACAAATGGAAAAAATATGCCTGAAATATGAAAAAGGATGGAAGGAAGCTAAGGCAGGAGGATTCCAAGTTCAAAGCTATCCTTAGCAACTTATCAAGTCCATAAGTAAATTAGTGAAAACCTATCTCAAAAAAAAAGCAGGTCATATAGCATAGTTGTTAAGTATTCCTGATATTATAACTGGGTACCAAAAGAAAGTAAATAAAAATGAAAAAAAATTCAAAAACACAGACCTCAAAGAAGAGAAGATAAGACCTATGAATGGTGGCACATGCCTATACTCCCAGCAGCTTGGAACACTGAGGAGTGGAATAGTTCAAAGCCAGTCTCTGCAATTTAGCAATTTCCTAAGAAATTAAGTGAGAACTTGTCTCAAAGGAAAACATTAAAAAAGAGGTATGGATGTGGTTCAGTGATGAAGTGTCTCTGAATTCAATTTCAGTACCAATAAAGAAAATGGAAGCAAGTTCAATAACCACTTCTTAAGGAGAAACATAAAGGTTTGATAAACATAGATAGCTCAACAGCTTTAGAAATTAGAAAATGGCAAAATCAAGTCATATCTGAATGACAAATAGTATCAATAAACACATGGAGCAAATAAATTCCCATTAAATGAAGAGGGAATAAAAATTTTAATTTCTTTGAAGAAACTGGTTATTGAAAATACATTATTTCCCAGCAGAAGCATATGCTTATAAAAATCACTGTAGTCTGAACCATGGTAACATAGAAGGAAATGAAAGCATTGGTTCACACAATTGAAATACAGAACATGAAGAAAAGACAATGTACATTGAGAAAGATATAAGTTATGAGAAATAGGTGGAAAAATAAAGTCCAAAACCTATTTTATTATAAGTATGTAGTTAGAATAATATTGTGAATAATTACATAGTTTTATGTAAATATCATGTGTGTGTGTGTGTATATATATATTATTTTACAATAATACATTTAAAAGTATGTAGAATTTGAGTAAATTCAAAAAAGTACATGAAAAAAATTGACCATGCACACCATTTGTGTACATAATATAACTTATCTTTCGCAAAATGTAAAACTCCCCCTAAATCCAAAATATTACTTCATTAAAATGTTAGCATATTTTACTTTTAAAGGAAGAAGGGAACAGAGAAAAAAATTCTAAAATTTATAAGAAATAATATATATATATATATATATATATATATATATATATATATTGCTCTGAAACTCTGAATTAAAAGGGAAAAAATATATCTTGCAATAATAAAAGCAAGGAAATATAATTGAAAGGAAAATTCAAAAGTTAGTCTACATGTATATAAAATTTTATGTATTTTTAATACAAACTGAAATGTCAACATAAGTCTAAACACCTCAAGAACCATACTACATGTGAATAGATGACAGACAAATCTAAAGGAAGACTGACTTGAAGGCCGAATTCACTGGTATGGTTTGTGTATAAAATCTACAAGGACCAGGGATTAAATCCAGCATAAATTAATTAATTAATTAATTAATGGTATAAAAGTGACATGAGGACACATTATCTTGTCAAGTCTATCTTATTGAGAGTGATGTTGTGAATATAAAAGAATAGGAGCTCCTGACTTTCTCACAATTCATAAATATATTGAATACACATGATTCAAGTCCCTCTTAGGCAAATTTAAAGAAAAAAATTAGTAGAAACCAGAGATTTTCCTTTGAGAGATTTATGTGTACAAGCAGGAACATATCTACCACTTGATGAATTTAAAAAGCTAGGATAGACTTAGGCCTTATTGCAGCCTTTGACAATCTGCTATATAATTGAAACAGAAACACAAACCTCCTGTGTCACCCTGAGAAGATCAAGATTGGGACTGTATATATGACACCCTAACTAAATAGTTCTCTGTGCTTTTGATTTTAATTTAGCTTGTGCTGAGAAAGGATCTACACATTCCTAAGTGCTAAGATCAGAGAAAAAGTGATAGTTATCTATGTTCAGGCAAGGATATCCTGAGTTAAACTCCAGGGATCAGGAGAAAGAAGTTAAATCTCAAAGAACTTGGTATATGCCTTTAAGTGTGTTCAGCACACAAAGAGCTCCAATCTGGGGCTTGCTTCTATAAAAATTCCAGGACTGCCAATTACTTCCAGAATAAAAATTTTTCATCTCTGGGTTTCTTTTATTATATTACACTCAATGAAAGTAAGCAATTGCCTCACATGTAACAAAATACTCTTAAAAAAGAATAGTAAGAGAGTTATGCAGAAGTACCCCAAATAGGAAGCCATTTTAAATCTTCAGGCTATGGGAATAAAGCTTGTTGATCACATGCAAATCTCCACTAGATCACAAACCAGTGGTTTTCCATTGGTGTGCAAGATTCTCAGCTGCTAAAATCCCAAGCAATAGTGCAGAGAGTGAGTTAAAAAGAACACGTTTGTGAGTCCCCAGAAAAAGTTTGCAACACACACTATGGCTACATGATAGACTGGACTCTACAATCTTCCATCAGAGATCTGATGCACAAGTCCAACAGTGGACAATTGTATGTAAAGCACAACTGTTAGAATAGCTTTCATCAGCAGACATGGTGGTGCATGCCCATAATCCCCGCAGTTCAAGAGAATGAGGCAGGAGGATTAAGAGTTCCAAGCTAACCTCAGCAACAGGAAGGAACTAAGCAACTATATAAGACCATGTCAATAAAGAAAATACAAAACAGGCCTGAGGATATGGCTCAGTGTTGGAGTGTTTCCGAGTTTGATCCCCAATAGTCTTCCCCAAAAAGAGAGAGAACAGCTTTTGTCAATAAGCTTATAATAACAAAGACTCAAGAAGTTATGGATATAGAAAAAAGAAAACCCTTGTACAGTGTTGGTGAGAATGCTAGTTTAGGAAATGCATTTTTGAAAATAGTGTAAACTCTAAACCATTTAAAACACATTAACATATAACATGGTTAAATTGATTCTAGGTATAATTTCAAGGAGTTAGAATGAGGAAGTTAAAGAAATAACTGCATGCCAAATTTTTGTAGCAGTATTGTCAGTAGTTAAGAAAAGAAAAGAAATAAATTGTCTTTAAATGAAGGATATGTACCAGATTTCTTTCAATTGGAGGGTGTCTAACTGCTCCTATGACAACCTTCACACCATATTTCATACTTCTTTCTCTTGGCAAGAGAAGACACAGAGACTCAAATGAGCCAGCCCTCCAAAGTATATAGACATGAGAACTGTGGATACCTCACAGACTCCTGAGCCTAGAGAAGGTATGAAAGTAACATGAGGACACATCATCTTGTCAAGTCTACACTGGGTAATCCCAAATTAAAGACTTTCCAATAATATATCTGTATCTAAGGAAGAAAAATACGGGCCAGGAATGAGCATTGTTTTACAAAGGGTCAAGTGACACTTCTTTTTTTTTTCTCTCATACACAATACCAACTTAAGGACAAAAAAATCTCATATAGAGTGCATATAATGTAGGAGAAAAATAATTACAAAATACTGCACCTATTTGAAATATACTATGAGGAATAGTTTATTTTATTGTGGAGTAATAAAGTTAGCATTGAGAATGTGAACACAAAAATGAAAATATAGTATATATTCTGAGACAAGAACAAAAAAAACTAAAGATAAGTTCCAGCACACTGAATTTGAGACCCTGTTTCTCACCTATATACCAGAAACACTTTATGAAGAAAAAAGAAAATCACACTTGAATTCTGAATTATTTCCTGATAATCACAGCAATCATTACCACACAATCTGAGAAGATGCCAGGATGCCAGACAAAGCTGCCCACATGGGCTTCGAGCCATGATTGAAGATACCATAAATGGAGAGAACAGAAGTTCCAAAATTTTAGCTGCTGATACATTTTCCACTTGATTGGCCAAAGGAGACTTAGAAATAAACTGCTCCACAAAAGTATTCATTTTTGCAGATACTGGAGACTATGCTGGATAGTTCCCATCTACAAATACCAGTTCCAGCCATAGCAATTGCTGTTTGAAATTTCTTCTAATTTGTCTCCAATTCCAATCTGCAAATGCAGTCTCAAAAATCTGCACAGCCACTATTCTCTGGTTTCTCATGGTGGCTTGCATTCTCCTATAGGTTTTTTATCATCTGTGTGGCAGCAGAATCTGGATTTCCTAACCATTGATGAGGAAGCCTAGGAATGGATCCCAAAAAAATGGTAATCTCCAGAGATGAAAACTGGATCTTACAGTGGAAGCCACATCTTTCACACTTGTTGTATATTGGACTGAACAGTTCTCACCCAAGAGCCCCAGGTTGGAAAAGACCTGCCCTCTGAGTCTGAATCCACTGAGCCTACTGTCCAAGTTACAGTAGATGGCATCAATCCCGTAAATGAATGGGCCACATTAAATCATGATTGGCAGATTCTTAGGTGCATTTACTTTCCTTTTAAGGTTATTACATTTGAGTACAAATAGCAGCTTTTATAAAGGCAATGTTTTCCTAAAGTGGTGAAATCAAGCCTGGTAAAAGAATATTTAAATTTAGCCTTGTATATAGGAAGACATTATTATATGTATTATATACATACATATTGTTAATTATTGAAAACAATATAATGGGCAGTATTTTTTATTTAACTTTTCTGATCTATTTTCTGAGAAGACAATCCAATATAAGTAAAATGTCAGGCAAAGGTGAAGTTTTAAATTTTCTACTATTTACAATAAAAGAAAAAAAATACAATAAACAGTTTAAATTCATTAGAATGACAAAACTGAAGATTATATCAAGAATTATAATTACATGACAAACATAAATATTATTACATGACAAACATAAAATTTCTAATGTTGAATATATACATATTTAGAACTACATCCTCACAACTAACTCTATTTGAAGCCTCCAGCACATCTTAGTTCACAGTGGTCACATTCCATTTTGTGAGTTATGGCTTCTCTGACATCGGGGAGTCAAAGAACCTGGATCACTGCATTTAGTACAAGAGGAGTGGGAATACACTTTTTAATCAATGTTTCTCTATATAACTAAACAGCAGAAGTGGAAGTGCCCTCAGGAAAAGCAGAAAGATCAAAGAAAGCAGGGTCTAAAAGGAGATGATTGTTTACCACCTGCTTCTGGACACAAATTTGTTTCCATTTCAGATGCCAGACAGCATAGAAGAGAGAATCCCAGTAGTTGGAGGCCACATGCCAATATATCTCTCCACAACCTTGACTCTAGAACTCAAATGTCTTAAAGACAAAGATCTTATTTTGCAACTTATCCCTTGACCTAATGCCTAAGCTGTAATGTCTGTTTTCTTCTTTGGAATAAGGTACTGTGAAAGTTTTAGAACCAATCTGATGTATACAAGTCTGCATACCATTTAAATGGAGGTCTAGAATTAAGTTAGAAAAAAAAAATCAGTTTCCAATAAGGCAACTGCTGTTTTCCAGGGAATTTTCTCACAACATGTTACAGAAATCTGGTTTCCACTTATAATTGGTGTATGAGTCACTGTACAAATTAGTTCATAATTGGCCTGGTTTATCTATTCATGAAGGCTTATCTTTGTGTTTTTTTTTTTTTTCTGGTGGAAAGAGTTACCTGATGACTGCTGAATTTCAGAAGGTAAGCTATCCTCATCACATGGAACACCTTTATTCATCTGCTCCTCTAGTGTAGGCTTCTTATTTTGGACATAGTAGTGTTTGAAAAGTAAAAGCAAAAGAATCAAGGTCTTTGGAGTGTAGTTAGCAGACTAAGCACTTTCATAGTTACAGTTCCTATAACCCATAGAAAATAAAGAAATGTGAGGAATTGTTGCATATACCTGTAATCCCAATGGCTCAGGAAGCTGAGGAAGGACAATTGTGAGTTAAAAACATGACTCAGCAATGGCGAGGCACTAAGCAACTCAGTGAGACCTTTCTGCAATAAAATACACAATAAGACTGGGAATGTGGCTCAGTTGTCAAGTACCCTTGATTTCAATCTCTGGTAACCCCCCTCACACACACACACAATAAAAGAAAAGAAAGAAGTATCAGATCCAATGACTTGGAAACAAATTCTATGTTTTCACAGGTAAAAATAAAAACTACAGCATTTAGCTTATAAATACAAAAAAGAAATCTCTAACATCTTTGCACTGAATATCATTCTACCTTTTCTTGTATATAAATTTTATATAATGGTTTGAAGGAAAGAAAAATTTTCAAAGCCCACACCTATTGAGAAGATCAGATAGAATTCAGAATCAGCTCTGCATGACTTAAATTTCAAAGAGCTCTGTTGGAACACAGACTGCATGCCACTTTTCATACTGTCTTAGTTTTTGGATAGAGACATCTCCAAAAATCAGGATCTGTTTCTATATTGTGCACACCTCCAGTGGTAATAATATCCTCAAGGGTATGTTCTAAAGCTTCTAGAAAAAAAACTTGGAATAAAAATCAGTAATGATTCATGTCTAAAGTAGAAAGTCAAAAATCAACAATAAATTTTAAATTTCTTTCCATATGAAAAATATAAAAATTCTACAATGCATTCCACAAGAATGATGATAAAATGTTCTATGAAAACATTAGAAAGACAAGACTGCATCTGTGTCTCAGTAGTGCTAAAAATGGAAAATTTTAAAACCCATAAAAGTGTAGAAGAGCACAGCACATTTAAACAAGAAACCAAAGAATGCAATAGAACTCCCTGAAAAAATAATTATCTAGACATATCTATAAAAGAACATGAAACTACATGAAACTTGTGTCAACACAAAAGGATTTCTAATAGATACAAGTGGAAAATACATTCCAAGATAATGGTATATATAGATTGATAGAAATCTAATTGCAAGAAATCATTCTAAATATTTAATGGAGATAAACACAAATATGAGTTATATTAAAAAATGTCAAATGCAAATACATGAAAAACAACTAATTATTTAAATAAATCAATAATTAAAGAAATTATGTAAATAAACACACCCCCATCTCAAGAATGGTCAGTAATTTAGTGATGATCATTTAATTTCAGCTTTTGACTTTACTGAGAATTAACACCTCTAATGATAAGTAAGAATAATTCCCCCAAAATTGTATGAACAATGTATTCACTCTTAAAAATATAAACTTGAATTTCCAGCTGATTAGTGTGCTCAGTAACACACAGTTCTCATTTCATTTTTTTAAAGCCTAGTTTGTTTATTTATTAATTTTTTAAAGAGAGAGAGAGAGAGAGAGAGAGAGAGAGAGAATTTTTAATATTTATTTTTCAGTTTTCGGTGGACACAACATCTTTGTTTGTATGTGGTGCTGAGGATGGAACCCGGGCCGCACGCATGCCAGGAGAGCGCGCTACCACTTGAGCCATATCCCCAGCCCCAGTTCTCAGTTCTATGGGCACCTCAGCCTCCTAACTCCTGCTTTTCCTCTAGTTCTGTGTTGGCAGTCTCTCTTACCTATTCTAGTGCATACATCTTGAGTCTGACAATATCTTTATATATGCAAGTGCAGCAGTCCTGGGTCTGAGTCTAGTGCAGTAAGAAACAGGATTGCATAAAAATAACAAAAACTACATTTTCATCTCATATACATTTTGCAATAGAAGAAACTACTCAAAGCAACACTCAGATGTATGAAAAGGGTGTAGCATAGTATTTAGTAAAAGACAAAATGAAATCTGAAAAATAAGATCCTGAGCACCAAGATCCCATGTTATTTACACATTGGTTATATGAGCAATGTACAAAGATCAATTTTAGACAATTTATTATATATCTGTAATCCCAGCAATTGGGGAGGCTAAGGCCAGAGGATTACTAGTACAAAGCCAGGGAAGCAACTTTATTTTAATTCCAATGCTGCTTTCTTAAAATCTAATATTTCTACAGGTGTAGTGGCACACTATTGAAATACCAGCAACACTGGAGGCTTAGGCAGAAAGATTAAAAGTTCAAATTCAAATTCAGCAAGTTAGTGAGGCTCTAAGCAACTTAGAGAAAACTCTTTCAAAATTAAAAAGGCTCAGGCAATGGCTCATTTATAAAGTGCTAATGGGCTAAGTTTCTGTGAAAAATTTAATATCTGCAATTTAGTATAAAATTAACTTATAAATTATCTAGGTATCCTTTAAATTAAGAAATCAGAACTCAATTCTGATCTGAAAATGACCCATACTTCTTTAGTTTTATTTTTAGTTCTTATATAAAAGTGATAACTTAAATTTGCAAATCTCTTGTACATGAGATATGTTGTAACTAACCATAGAATTGTGAGCCCATGAGAGCAGGGCATATACACTTTTTTTAGTTCATTATCCAGTTCCATGAAAACTAATTATAATAACACAAGGTCAATAAAATTGAATGTTAATTTAGTAGTAAAATACTAAATTTGAATTGTGTATCTGGCTTCAGGCATTTATATATACTTATATTTCATCTATATTTATATTTTATCTATATTGTTATAACTATGTATATGTAAATATATATATATATATATATATATATATATATATATATATATATAATGAAATTTTATTATTTTTAAAAATTTATTTATATGCAGTGCTTGGAGTCCCTCAGCATCTAACACAGGCTCAGCAAGTACACAATCATTGAAGTACAACCAGAGTGTCTAAGGTATTTTTTTTTGTACTAGAGATTGAATTCAGGGGCAGTCAATCACTGAGTCACATCCCCAGCAGTATTTTGTATTTTAATTAGAGAGAGGGTCTCATTGAGTTGTTTAGCACCTCACTTTTGCTGAGACTGTCTTTCAACTTGTGATCCTCTTGCCTCACCCTCCAAGCCCTGGGATTACAGGAATGTACCATTATACCTGACCAGTTATGTTTTTAATCAGATATGAACTGCTACATTTAGTAGTCAATAAATTATATAAATTATACCTTGATCTTCTACACAAAACACCACTTAATATTTTAATGTCTAAAAACAGAAGGAACAAACATCATGGAATAAATAAATTAGAAGAAGGTATTACAAGTAGTGAATAAATTTAAGAAGAAAATACACCAAATATGGTGGTGTGTATCTATAATTTTAGTAAGTAGTGATAGGGAGGCCAGCCAAATAATTACAAGACCCTGGTCTTGATGGTGCATGCCTGTAACTCCAGCAGCTCAGGAGGCTAAGGCAGAAAGTTCTCAAGTTTCAAGTCACACTCAGCAAATTAGCAAGCCCTAAGAATATTACTGAGACCCTGTCTCAGAAGTAATAATAAGAAATATTAACCTGGGCCTGATGGTGCATGCCTGTAATCCCAGTTACTGTAGAGATTAAAGAAAGAGGATTCCAGGTTCAAAGGAAGCCTTGGCAATTTAGAAAAGCTTTAAAAAAATTGTAAGTCCCTAGATTAAAATGAAACATAAAAAGACTTAAGGGTGTGTTTTAGTGGTTATGCAACCATGGTTTAAGTGCCTAGAATAATAATAATAAAATAATAATAATAATAACAACAACAACAACAGCAACAAAAGCAACAACAACAACAACCAAACTAACAAAAAAAATGGGCTCAGAATGTGACTTCGTGGTTTAGTGCAATAGGATTTAATCTCTAGTACAAAAAAAAAATTTTAAAAGTACATGACGAATTGGGCAGCTTGGCCAGATATGAAATTGTTCAGGGATACAGAACTCCTAGGTTTGATCCCCAGTAAAAAGGTGAACAAGAAGAATAAAATAAACTCATATCATAATGGAGATAAAGACATACAACCATGGAGATTCCTTAGAGAAACTAGCTAGTATAGGGATAGAGCCATTAATTTACTACAGTAATTTCCAAAATAGAACTTAAAAGAATAAATTAATCAGTATCTGAGTTAAATTGGTAGATATACAGAATTTACAAAATATCAGTTTGCTCCTATACATTAACAAGAAAGAAAAAAAATTGTATTAACTAAAAATAAATGATTTTTTTTCATCAGCCCACACAGAGTGAATTATGAACTGTGATTCTAATGAACTCATTGTAGTGACACATTAACTACTAAGAAGAATTAAACTGAAACAACTAACGATCATTTATAAAGAAGTCATTATAGGCTTTTCAGATGTGATGATGACCTGGTCTGCTTCTCATAAAGAGACAAATTTGAGTGCAAACACTGAAAAGTATTTCTTAAACTAACTACATTGGGATCATATAAAAATGGAAAAAAAATATGAGCTAATTTATTTTTAATTACAACATAGCTACAAAATGTTTAAATGTTGTAAAACACTGTTAAGAATATTAAAGTAACCTCATGATATATCATATATTTAATTTAGTAATTAATAATGAAAAAGCATAGAGAAACATACAAAACTTTTGCTACCACATCAATAGGTACATACTTTGTGGCAACATATCTTATCTAAATGCAATTTAATTGCATGTGAAAGATTTCCATAAAATAATATTAAAATATTTAAGATCTAGCTTGACATGGTGGCACATGCCTGCAATGTCAGCAGATGGGGGTGGTGAGAAAGGAGGATCAAAACTTCAAAGCCAGCCTCAGCAAAAGCAAGATGCTAAGAAAATTTGTGAGGCCCTATATCTAAATAAAATACAAAAAAAAAAAAAAAGCTGGGGATGTGACTGAGTGTTTAAGTGCTTCCAAATTCAATCTCCAGTACCCCCCTAGAAAAAATATAAATAAATAAATAAATAAATAAACAAACAAACAAATAAATAAAATACAAAATATGGCTGGGGATGTGAAACAGCAGTCAAGTACCCCTGAGTAAGAATACCAATTTTAACCTTAAAAGCAGTTGAGTTAGCATGAATTATTATTTTTATACTAAAAATTCTATATATTTTTTTTTTATTTTACATCTCATTGTGCCATGTATAGTTAAAGAAAATGGCAAGTAAAAGTGTAATCTCAATTTCTTTCAACACTGCTAAGAAAAAAGTGCACATTAACTTGGGTGATCCTGGCTACACCTAAAAGCCTAGTTACTGATGTAGAAGAGAATCTCTAATGTGGGAACCAAGCACATTATGTGTGTGTGTGTGTGTGTGTGTGTTTGTGTGTATGTATTTTAATGTATTTTCTTGAGCTTTGAAACTCAGGTTTACAGCAAAGTTTTGTTTTTTTTTTTTCAAATTTACAAGCACTCTCTCAATTTACTTGTAAGAACAGTAATATAGTTGATGGCTAACTTTTACAAGAAAAATAAAAGTGTCACATTTCCATGGTTCTTCTGAGAACTGAGTAACACAAAATGCAATCCCTTAGTGAATATTCAACCGGGGGCTGTGTGTGTAACTAAATATTAGAGTACTTGTCTATCATGCATGAGACCCTAGTTTCAATAATTGGAACCCTAAAAACAATCATAAGAAAACATACAAAAAAAGCTCAGATTTTTCACATGGCCTCCATCACAGTCCCAAACCCTTTGTTAACTTTCACTTCTTTTTTCCCCCCACTTTACACAGTTTCTCACATTTGCATTGGTGTTTATTTCAAAAATATCCTCATGAAATAAATTTTTACATCATGGCAAGTATGATGATGACAAAACCAAACTAAGAATGCAAAAACACAAGGAATTTCAAGCACTCCTTATTTGATGAAGTCACAAGTAAAAGACTTCTGTAATTCCAGTGTGGCTTGGGATGATGAGGTAGGAGGATTGGAATTTCAAAGCCAGCCTCATCAATAGCAAGGGGCTAAGCAACTCAGTGAGACTATGTCCCTAAATAAATTATAAAATAGAGCAGAAGTTAAGTTGTCAAGTGCCCATGAGTTCAATCTTCAGTACCCCCTTAATAAAGTCAAAGGTTTTGATGTAAAACTTAGAAGACACAAATATCTATAAGCTAGAAAAGTAGATGGGACTCTATTCTTGGCCAAATCACATTTACTCAATATAAAAGATGACAGAAAAAAAAAAACAGTAAATAAAATGCTCATGTTTCCAATTGACAAAGTGTTGAACGAACCTAGATGCCCTTCTATAGAGAAATAGATAAAGACCTTCAGACACACACACACACACACACACACACACACACACACACAATGGAATATTACTGAGCATGAGAAGAGAATAAAATTATGACATTTGCGGGTAAATGGATGAAGTTGGAGAATATCATGCTAAATGAAGTAAATAAATCCCCCCCCAAAAAAGACAAATTAATTCTATGATAAATGGAAGCTAATTCATAACTTGGAGAAGCATGGGACCCGTGGAGGGATTTTGGATTTGTCCAAGGGGACAGAGAGAAAGGGTATGGCAATGAGGACAGGAAAGATGGTAAAATGAGACCAATATCATTTATCCTAGGAGCTTTTATGATTGCATGAATGGTGTTACCCTACTTTGTGTGCAACCAGAGAAGTAAAACTGTGAGCTCTATGTGTGTACAATGAATTAAAGAATTTTCTACTGTCCTGTATAATCAATTAGAACAAAAATAAAATTAATAAATTGTCCAAGTTACAAATAAATATGAAAAATCTTTGAAAAGGTATCAGTAAATCTCCAAAATGTAAAATAAGAGAGATCAAGAAATTATTAAGAGTAGTAAATCTCCTTATATGAATATCAGGTTCTTAGTTTAAAAAAATAAAATGTGTTTCCATTACTTTCATAAAAAAACAATTACAAGAATCACTAAGGCAGAAGTTACCAGAAGTAACTGAAAGCAAAGAAAACATCTTAGTATCTAGAATAAATGGTATAGTTTCTTAGGGAACACAACCTAGTTCACATCACAAGGAAGCTTGTAGTAAGAAAAGAATCAAAATTATACATTCATATATATTAAAAGTTAAAAGCTGCCTGATCAAGCTGTTGCTAAAACTCAGAAAAGTCAGTGAAGCTTCAATCTTGTTTTTTTATCAGCTTTGATCAATGTTTTGATAAATACTACTTAATGTTGATCACATGATGATCATGATGGAAATTTTATCACATAGAAGACTTAATTTGAAATAATCTCTGATTTTCTACTGCTGCTAAAATATAAAAGAATTAGACACTTACTGGAGTAAAATAACCAGAAATTATGCTCTTAAATTTATGGATGACTTAAATACAAGATTCTCAATGTGACTGACTGTGAATGGACTCTTATAAAAGTCATGGAAGGAAGGGCTATCTTACCTCTAAAAGCTCTTAAGATTTTTTTTTTTTTTTGCATTTTCTCCCATCTAATGGCTTCTGGTATTCCTTTGTTTGTGACCATAAATGCTTCTCTTCTGTGCTTATGAGGCCTCCAAAACCATATATATATATATATAAAGCCCTTCTCATGGGGAAGATGTTTCTAACCTAGCAAGTAACTACCCTCTAACCCCACAGGGTCTGACAATAATATTATAGGATATGAAAGACCCTCCAATATGCTTGTTCTTCCCAACATTGTTTGCAAAGATTGACAAAAGTCAGTTCATTGCACAGAATAAGTAAAGTGAGTCTCGTCTCTGCAGTCCAGAACAGGTAGCAAAAGAGCCCACAAAGTGAGTTTAGGACAGGGCTTTACATGACATAGCTGACAAAACCCTAAAAAACAAAAGAAAACATAAATTCAGAGAGAACCATACCCACATAATCTTATTTGACAGAATCAAATTTATAAAAAGAACAGAGGACAGACGCATATCTAAAGGGATTTAACTGTATTTTCTTTTTCTAAATTGCTATTAATGTCTCCCATAATTATAGAGTTCTGGATCTCCTCAGCTACTACTTTATCACTACCTTCTACCTACAATGCATTAGGCACACTGAATTTACCCCCATACTCATGTACTTATTACTTATTTTTCTCTATAGACGTGCATATGTATATGAATATATTTTTTCTACATTTCCAAGATTCTACCCTGAAATTTTCTGTGATATCACTTCCCTGAAATGCATTTTTGTTATTTCATGTCAGTACATCTAAGTATTCTATATCATGTGTTTGAAAAGATGAGACAATTGTAAGGCCCTTCTTATTAAACTATTTATAAACTATAATTAAAGATCAACCTCAGTAGCTCCAGAGAACTTAAGTCTCATTCAACTTTCTCATTCATAGTGCTTTTTTTTTAAGTAGTGCTGCTCCCCTTCCCTGACTCAGGCAAAGTCAAGGCCCTACTGAGGTGGATGGCACAAGGCATCCATCCTCTGGAGGAGTGCAGTATGTTTCTGGGAATGGGCTGGTTTGTTTTTGTATTCCTGTTAATAAGTATAGTTGCAACTTCTCATATGGCCAATAAGTATGAAGGGAAAAACATGACTTTCCCAATTAATGCAACTACTTCTAAAGAATAAATCTATTTACTCTAAATGCAATTATTCAGCTGTGAAATGTAAATAGTTAATGTTTAATGAAAAACCCCTGTAGGAAAAACAGTCAAGGAAGTTTTTGAGAAATTAAATTAAAATCTAGAGAAAAAAAATAATATAAAGGAGACAGATTAGTGCTTGGTACTGGGCAACTTGTTATTACTGTTCCTGTGCACAATGTTTTGGTGCTCTTACTCTTGTTTGATTGAAATCAGTAGCCTCTCTTTTCAAGTTAACTGTGGCACTGGTTATAGTCAGTAAGTCAAGAAAGAATAATCAAGGTATAGGCCAATAGTCTGGGTCATTTCTAACTATTATTAAAAGCTAACTAAGCAGAAACAGCTCAAAGCAAAATGTGAACTGAAAGTAAAAATTATTACTTATGCATAAGCCAAGTTACATTCTTCTTATCTAATTGTAGCTATGTAATATTTTGTTTCTTTGAATAAGGATTCCTGTTTTGTAACCAGAAAATACTGTGAGCCTGCCAAAATTAAAAGTATATATGATTAATTTCACAAGTAAATATTGGGATTCAGCACCTTCACTCTTGTGTCTGTGTTGTTTCTCTGCTGCCTTTCACTGACTCCTCACCATCAGTTCATCTCCTGAGACCCCCTGCCAGAGCTGGACTCCAACAAAGTAGGTAGCAGAAATTTTATTTTGAAGAAGAATAAATGATTTAAAGCCATTCAGGGCACTTTAGAGGATCCCCAAAACCTAGGGTTTTGGTACTTAAACAATCTTACCACTGAAAGATCTGGATTACACTCCAAGTAGGAAACTGATACTATGCTTCCACGGGAAATGGTTTCTTGACTTTGAATATTGTCCTTTCCTTTCCCCCTATAGTCTTGGAAATGTGTGGATTGTGTGAACTTTTTAGAATCATTATTTTCAACACACTAAGCATGGACCCATTTGATAATAGGAGACATTCATATTCTGAAAAAAAAAAAAAGAAGAAGAAGACCCTTCACCAAACACTAAAGAAGTGATAAAATAATCTCTGGAAAAAAAATAGTCATCCATTAGATTGTTTAAAAAAATACTAAGAATAAGTTTAGTTAGTAATACATTACTGTACTACGAAAACTGATATAAATTCAATTTTAATTTTTAAAGTTGTTGCTGATTACTACAAAGAGTATATAAAGCTGGGTTCATGGGCTGAAGTTTTGTCTCAGTTGTAGAGTATTTAGCTAGGATGTGCAAGGAACTGAGTTTGATTCTTAGCACCACATATAAATAAATAAAAGTCCATCAACAACTAGTAAAATATTAAAAAAAAAGAAAAAGCTTTGTACAATTCTGCATGCCTGTAATCCTTGTGGCTTGGAATGCTGAGGAAGGAGGATTTTGAGTTCAAAGTCAGTGTCAGTACAACTAATGTGCTAAGTAAGTCAGTGATACCCTGTCTCTAAATAATATATAAAATAGTGCTCAGGGTGTAGCTCAGTGATCAGGTGCCCCTAAGTTCAACCCCAGGCACCATAATTAAAAGGGGTGTTTATAGTGTCAATAAAATAATACATGCTTCTAATACCATCTATTTTTGAGGATAAAGCATTAGGATTGAAATTTTAAGGCAAGTTTAGGCAACTTACTAACATCCTGTCTCAACATTAAATTAAAAAATGCCTGGGGATAAAATTCAGTGAAATGGCACCGTTGATTTCAAACTCAATCACAAAAAAGGTGTTATTTCTTCTCAAAAAGTTACACAAAATATGTTAAAAATTTGTAAACTGGGAAACATTAAAATAAAAATTTTATTCATAAATAATACCATTGTAAGATACAAAGAGGAGAGACAGTGGAAGAACTAGAACTCACATATAACTAAGCATTTTTAATAAAAAAGAAAATGAAAGACACACCAAGAGAAAAGCAGGTAAGAGACTTAAATAACTAGTTTATATAAGAAAAATGCTCAAAAATTAAAAAAAAATAACAAATTAGAGAAATAGAAAATAATAACAGATACAAAAATTATATAGTATTGATGAGGACATGAAACAAATTCTCATGAACTAAAAATGGAGATGTAAATAACTGTTATTCATTTATGCAAACTTTTTACCTTTTTAATATATATGATGCTCCTCAATAAGTATCATAGTGAGCCATGTTAGAATATAGTTACATGTTAGCATAAGGTTACTGCTATATTATTACATACTTGAATAAAGAGGAGGTATATTCAAGAAAAAAGAAATACTGAAGTTTGAGAAAAATTGGATTTTAGAGCCAACAAAATATCACAGAAATATTATATAAAATTGATATATGTGTAACACATCACATGTGTAGAGGCTTTCAAGGAAATTATGTAAAACTTATTACAAATTAGAAATTTTCAGAAACACATAAAATACTTAATTAGAAATACCATGTGTGTAAATAAACCTCATAGTTTCAAAACCAACAACATTTCCTCAATTTAAAGTATAATTATTCCATAAAAATTTTAGCATGATGTAAAGAAGAGACAAAACCATTTTTAAAAAAATTATATGGGAAGTAAAATATGTAAAATCCTCCCACACCTAAAATTTAGAAGTACAAATACAGGCTGGGGTTGTGGCTCAGCAGTGGAGTGCTCACCTAGCACAGGTGGGGCCCTGGGTTCAATCCCCAGCACCACATAAAAATAAATAAATGAAGATATTTTGTCCAACTACAGCTAAAAAATAAATATTTAAAAAATATATTATAAAAGAAGAAAAAATACAATAGTGATTTTTATGTGACCTATAATATGTGTATATTATAAACTATATTGCAACACTACAGACCAAAGAATTATAATGTGAACAAATCTGAATCCATATTTATGTCCACTTTTAGTATTGTTAAGAGCAATAGAAAGGTCTACGTAAATTCAACCATGTGAAAAATAACATTAAACATGAAGTCATGAAACTGATCAATCTAAAGTTAGAATTTTGGACTGGTGGCACAATTCAGTGGTAAAGCATGTGTGCATAATGTGCAGGGTACTGGGTTACAACCTTAGCAACATAAACAAAAAAAAAGCAGATGTTAAGGGGGGAATGGTGTTAAAAATAAAGCAGAATATTAAAATCATGGATCATTCTTCTACATATATACACACTTAATAAAAAGCTACTCATGTTATAAGTTTCTCTTTTGAAAGTCACAAATGAGTAGATAGATTAAGATACATCGGACAATTTAGAAAATATCCAAATTCAATCAGCAGTAAAAGCTGGAGTACACTTAGTATTAGCTCTGTCTGGAGCAAAGTACCTCATTTTGGACCAAAACCCCAAATTCCAGAATTACCCTCAGTAAAGAGAAATGTGGAAAAAGTGATACACATGTATCTAAGGCACAGAAAATATGGTGATTTTCTAGGAATCATGAATGTACTTCCAAATTTTCCATGAGCTGGGATCAAAGCAGAGAATTAGCCAAATATCAATGATGTCCATTTATTTCAAGACATTTATTAGCATATTTTCTCAATTGCTTTTGCTGGCAGTATTGTATTGTGGGTGCAAATAGTATACAATACAGTAAATTGCCAATACCTGAGTGAGATTTTAACACTTCCAGAGCCCTGCCTCAACACAGCTAATCACAGTAATAACTCCACAACTACCAATTGCTCCTAAAAGAAATGTGTTTGTGCACTGAGTGTTTAAACTTTAACAAATTGTGTTCAAGGTACTATTTTCTGAAGTTCCAAGCTTTAGATGCAAAGGAGATTGAGCATGTACAAATATTAAAAACTTGCAAAAAAATTAATTTACATGTGTTTCTAGGACTACTATGTACTATAGTTTGCAACAATAATTCACAAAAGGGGTTAAAAAAATTCTTGTTTATTCCCAAGTAATATTTTGTTGTTGTTTTATTATTTGAATACATGACAGCGGAATGCATTGCAATTCTTATTACACATATAAAACAATTTTTTATACCTCTGTTTGTATATAAAGTATGTTCACATCTATTCCTGTCTTCATATATGTACTCTATTTTTCTAATATTTTTTAAAAGAGAGAGAGAATTTTTAATATCTATTTCTTTAGTTTTCGGTGGACACAACTTCGTTATTTTATTTTTATATGGTGCACAGGATCAAACCCAGTGCCCCGCGCATGCCAGGCGAGTGCGTTACTGCTTGAGCCACATCCCCAGCCCAATATATTTGTACTTTAGATAATAATATCTATCACATTCCACCATCCTTGCTAATCTTTACACAACATTCCTACACTGACTACTTCACATAAACTTGCCTCAGGGATTTAATGCATTAATCAAATAGATTTTCTGCAGCCTTTGCAGTGCTATTGGAATGGCTATTATAAAAATCTAAAATTGTCATGTATGGTGGCATATGCCTGAAATTCTAGAAGCTATGGAAAATGACACAGGAGAATTGTTAGTTCAAAGACAACCTCATTAACATAACAAGGCTACAATCAAGATGGTGAGAGCCTTTCTCAAAATATAACATAAAAAGGAATGTGGATGTGTCTCAGTGGTATGCACCCCTGGGTTCAATACTGAGCACCAAACCACACAAAACCAAGCAAATATCTCATAATTAATAAGGATCCCAGGGTACACAAATATGTAAAAATGTTGGTGACAATACAAATTTAATATATTTTTATAAAAGTGTTAAGGTTCTATAAAAGCCCAAAAGAAAAATGTCACATAATCCACTAGTAATAATTTAGGGTCACAGTTCAAGGTCATACATGCCTGTATTCCCAGTGGCTTAGGAGGATGAGAGGTAGAAAACTAGGGGTTTATTCTCAAGTCTCAAAAACTTGGCAAAGTCCTAGGTGTTGGGTGCAGAGCAGACTGAACTGTGCTGTCTGCAGGGCAGGCTGAACAGATGTTGGCTGCAAGATAGCCCACGCACTCAAACCCCCCTCTATCTGGTCCTTTATCACCTGTTTGCCTTAAGTCTGAACATTCAACCCTGCTTAAGGCTGAACACTTAACCCCCCCTTGGGCCAACAAGGTAGCTTGCAGACTCAGAGGCCCTATTAGATTTGGGCTATAAAAACTCCCTCCTGCCAGGCCCCTCTCTCTCTTTCTCTCTCTCTCTCTCTCTCTCTCTCTCTCTCTCTCTCTCTCTCTCTCTCTTG